>NW_027222704.1:0-12960 GCF_030179895.1 Drosophila kikkawai
TTACAATTGAGTATGCAAATGTATTAGCCGTGTAAAAACATGCATTATTAGCTGAGATGTGAACTTTTTGTTTACAAATTTACAATTGATATGCAAAAGTATTAGCCTTGTAAAAACTAATATAAATACAAATTCTAAAGTGGATACATGCATTATTAGCTGAGCTGTGAACTTTTTGTCTACAAATTTACAATTGACTATGCAAATGTATTAGCCGTGTAAAAACTAATAAAAATACAAATTCTAAAGTGGATACATGCATTATTAGCTGAGATGTGAACTTTTTGTTTGCAAATTTACAATTGAGTATGCAAATGTATAAGCCGTGTAAAAACTAATATAAGTACAAATTCTGAAGTGGATACAGGCATTATTAGCTGAGTTATGAACTTTTTGTTTACAAATTTACAATTGAGTATGCAAATGTATTAGCCGTGTAAAAACTAATATAAATACTAAATCTGAAGTGGATAAAGGCATTATTAGCTGAGTTGTGAACTTTTTGTTTACAAATTTACAATTGATATGCAAATGTATTAGCCTTGTAAAAACTAATATAAATACAAATTCTAAAGTGGATACATGCATTATTAGCTGAGATGTGAACTTTTTGTTTACAAATTTACAATTGAGTATGCAAATGTATTAGCATTGTAAGAACTAATTTAAATATAAATTCTAAAGTGGATACATGCATTATTAGCAGAGCTGTGAACTTTTTGTTTACAAATTTACATTTGAGTATGCAAATGTATTAGCCATGTAAAAACTAATATAAGTACAAATTCTACCATGGATACATGCATTATTAGCTAAGTTGTGAACTTTTTGTTTACAAATTTACAATTGAGTATGCAAATGTATTAACCGTGTAAAAACTAATATAAATACAAATTCTAAAGTGGATACATGCATTATTAGATGAGATGTGAACTTTTTGTTTACAAATTTACAATTGAGTATGCAAATGTATTAACCTTGTAAAAACTAATTTAAATACTAATTCTGAAGTGGATACAGGCATTATTAGCTGAGTTGTGAACTTTTTGTTTATAAGTTTACAATTGATTATGCAAATGTATTAGCCTTGTAAAGACTAATATAAGTACAAATTCTACCATGGATACATGCATTATTAGCTAAGTTGTGAACTTTTTGTTTACAAATTTACAATTGAGTATGCAAATGTATTAACCGTGTAAAAACTAATATAAATACAAATTCTAAAGTGGATACATGCATTGTTAGATGAGATGTGAACTTTTTGTTTACAAATTTACAATTGAGTATGCAAATGTATTAGCCATGTAAAAATAATATAAGTACAATTTATGCCGTGGATACATGCATTATTAGCTGAGTTGTGAACTTTTTGTTTACAAATTTCATTATTAGCTGAGATGTGAACTTTTTGTTTACAATTTTTACAATTGAGTATGCAAATGTATTAGCCGTGTAAAAACTAATATAAATACAAATTCTAAAGTGGATATATGCATTATAATATAAGTACAAATTCTGCCGTGGATTCAGGCATTATTAGCTGAGATGTGAACTTTTTGTTTACAAATTTACAATTGAGTATGCAAATGTATTAGCCGTGTAAAAACTAATATAAACACAAATTCTGAAGTGGATACATGCATTATTAGCTGAGCTGTGAACTTTTTGTCTACAAATTTACAATTGAGTATGCAAATGTATTAGCATTGAAAGAACTAATTTAAATATAAATTCTAAAGTGGATACATGCATTATTAGCTGAGCTGTGAACTTTTTGTTTACAAATTGACAATTGAGTATGCAAATGTATTAGCCATGTAAAAACTAATATAAGTACAAATTCTACCATGGATACATGCATTATTAGCTGAGTTGTGAACTTTTTGTTTACAAATTTACAATTGAGTATGCAAATGTATTAGCCTTGTAAAAACTAATATAAATACAAATTCTGAAGTGGATACAGGCATTATTAGCTGAGTTGTGAACTTTTTGTTTACAAATTTACAATTGAGTATGCAAATGTATTAACCTTGTAAAAACTAATATAAATACTAATTCTGAAGTGGATACAGGCATTATTAGCTGAGTTGTGAACTTTTTGTTTATAAATTTACAAGTGATTATGAAAATGTATTAGCCTTGTAAAAACTAATATAAATACAAATTCTGAAGTGGATACAGGCATTATTAGCTGAGTTGTGAACTTTTTGTTTATAAATTTACAATTGAGTATGCAAATGTATTAACCTTGTAAAAACTAATATAAATACAAATTCTGAAGTGGATACTTGCATTATTAGCTGAGTTGTGCACTTTTTGTTTACAAATTTACAATTGAGTATGCAAATGTATTAGCCTTGTAAAAACTAATATAAATACAAATTCTGAAGTGGATACAGGCATTATTAGCTGAGTTGTGAACTTTTTGTTTACAAATTTACAATTGAGTATGCAAATGTATTAGCCATGTAAAAACTAATATAAGTACAAATTCTACCATGGATACATGCATTATTAGCTGAGTTGTGAACTTTTTGTTTACAAATTTACAATTGAGTATGCAAATGTATTAGCCTTGTAAAAACTAATATAAATACAAATTCTGAAGTGGATACAGGCATTATTAGCTGAGTTGTGAACTTTTTGTTTACAAATTTACAATTGAGTATGCAAATGTATTAACCTTGTAAAAACTAATTTAAATACTAATTCTGAAGTGGATACAGGCATTATTAGCTGAGTTGTGAACTTTTTGTCTACAGATTTACAATTGAGTAATTCAAATGTATTAGCCGTGTAAAAACTTATATAAATACAAATTCTGAAGTCGATACAGGCATTATTAGCTGAGTTGTGAACTTTTTGTTTACAAATTTACAATTGAGTATGCAAATGTATTAGCCATGTAAAAAATAATATAAGTACAATTTATGCCGTGGATACATGCATTATTAGCTGAGTTGTGAACTTTTTGTTTACAAATTTACAATTGAGTATGCAAATGTATTAGCCTTGTAAAAACTAATATAAATACAAATTCTGAAGTGGATACAGGCATTATTAGCTGAGTTGTGAACTTTTTGTTTATAAATTTACAATTGAGTATGCAAATGTATTAACCTTGTAAAAACTAATATAAATACAAATTCTGAAGTGGATACTTGCATTATTAGCTGAGTTGTGCACTTTTTGTTTACAAATTTACAATTGAGTATGCAAATGTATTAGCCTTGTAAAAACTAATATAAATACAAATTCTGAAGTGGATACAGGCATTATTAGCTGAGTTGTGAACTTTTTGTTTATAAATTTACAATTGAGTATGCAAATGTATTAACCTTGTAAAAACTAATATAAATACAAATTCTGAAGTGGATACTTGCATTATTAGCTGAGTTGTGCACTTTTTGTTTACAAATTTACAATTGAGTATGCAAATGTATTAGCCTTGTAAAAACTAATATAAATACAAATTCTGAAGTGGATACAGGCATTATTAGCTGAGTTGTGAACTTTTTGTTTACAAATTTACAATTGAGTATGCAAATGTATTAGCCTTGTAAAGACTAATATAAGTACAAATTCTACCATGGATACATGCATTATTAGCTAAGTTGTGAACTATTTGTTTACAAATTTACAATTGAGTTTGCAAATGTATTAGCCGTGTAAAAACTTATATAAATACAAATTCTGAAGTCGATACAGGCATTATTAGCTGAGCTGTGAACTTTTTGTTTACAAATTTACAATTGAGTATGCAAATGTATTAGCCGTGTAAAAACGAATATAAATACAAATTCTGAAGTGGATATATGCATTATTATCTGAGTTGTGAACTTCTTGTCTACAGATTTACAATTGAGTAATTCAAATGTATTAGCCGTGTAAAAACTTATATAAATACAAATTCTGAAGTCGATACAGGCATTATTAGCTGAGTTGTGAACTTTTTGTTTACAAATTTACAATTGAGTATGCAAATGTATTAGCCATGTAAAAAATAATATAAGTACAATTTATGCCGTGGATACATGCATTATTAGCTGAGTTGTGAACTTTTTGTTTACAAATTTCATTATTAGCTGAGATGTGAACTTTTTGTTTACAAATTTACAATTGAGTATGCAAATGTATTAGCCGTGTAAAAACTAATATAAATACTAATTCTGAAGTGGATACAGGCATTATTAGCTGTGTTATGAACTTTTGTTTACAAATTTACAATTGAGTATGCAAATGTATTAGCCTTGTAAAAACTAATATAAATACAAATTCTGAAGTGGATACATGCATTATTAGCTGAGTTGTATACTTTTTGTTTACAAAATTACAATTGAGTATGCAAATGTATTAGCCATGTAAAAACTAATATAATTACAAATTCTGAAGTGGATATATGCACTATTATCTGGGATATATGCACTATTATCTGAGTTGTGAACTTTTTGTTTACAAATTTACAATGGAGTATGCAAATGTATTAGCCTTGTAAAAACGAATATAAATACAAATTCTGAAGTGGATACATGCATTATTAGCTAAGCTGTGAACTTTTTGTCTACAGATTTACAATTGAGTAATTCAAATGTATTAGCCATGTAAAAACTAATATAAATACAAATTCTGAAGTGGATATATGCATTATTATCTGAGTTGTGAAATTTTGTTTACAAATTTCAGTATTAGCTGAGATGTGAACTTTTTGTTTACAAATTTACAATTGAGTATGCAAATGTATAAGCCGTGTAAAAACTAATATAATATATTCAAATGTATTAGCCATGTAAAAACTAATATAAATACAAATTCTGAAGTGGATATATGCATTATTATCTACGTTGTGAAATTTTGTTTACAAATTTCATTATTAGCTGAGATGTGAACTTTTTGTTTACAAATTTACAATTGAGTATGCAAATGTATAAGCCGTGTTTATAAATTTACAATTGAGTATGCAAATGTATTAGCCTTAAAAAAAACTAATATAAATACAAATTCTAAAGTGGATACATGCATTATTAGCTGAGATGTGAACTTTTTGTTTACAAATTTACAATTGAGTATGCAAATGTATTAGCCGTGTAAAAACATGCATTATTAGCTGAGATGTGAACTTTTTGTTTACAAATTTACAATTGATATGCAAAAGTATTAGCCTTGTAAAAACTAATATAAATACAAATTCTAAAGTGGATACATGCATTATTAGCTGAGCTGTGAACTTTTTGTCTACAAATTTACAATTGACTATGCAAATGTATTAGCCGTGTAAAAACTAATAAAAATACAAATTCTAAAGTTGATACATGCATTATTAGCTGAGATGTGAACTTTTTGTTTGCAAATTTACAATTGAGTATGCAAATGTATAAGCCGTGTAAAAACTAATATAAGTACAAATTCTGAAGTGGATACAGGCATTATTAGCTGAGTTATGAACTTTTTGTTTACAAATTTACAATTGAGTATGCAAATGTATTAGCCGTGTAAAAACTAATATAAATACTAAATCTGAAGTGGATACAGGCATTATTAGCTGAGTTGTCAACTTTTTGTTTACAAATTTACAATTGAGTATGCAAATGTATTAGCCTTGTAAAAACTAATATAAATACAAATTCTGCCGTGGATACATGCATTTTTAGCGGAGTTGTGAACTTTTTGTTTACAAATTTACAATTGAGTATGCAAATGTATTAGCCATGTAAAAACTAATATAAATACAAATTCTGAAGTGGATACAGGCATTATTAGCTGAGTTGTGAACTTTTTGTTTACAAATTTACAATTGAGTATGCAAATGTATTAGCCTTGTAAAAACTAATATAAATACAAATTCTGAAGTGGATACAGGCATTATTAGCTGAGTTGTGAACTTTTTGTTTACAAATTTACAATTGAGTATGCAAATGTATTAGCCTTGTAAAAACTAATATAAATACAAATTCTGCCGTGGATACATGCATTATTAGCGGTGTTGTGAAGTTTTTGTTTACAAATTTACAATTGAGTATGCAAATGTATTAGCCATGTAAAAACTAATATAAATACAAATTCTGAAGTGGATACAGGCATTATTAGCTGAGTTGTGAACTTTTTGCTTACAAATTTACAATTGAGTATGCAAATGTATTAGCCTTGTAAAAACTAATATAAATACAAATTCTAAAGTGGATACAGGCATTATTAGCTGCGCTGTGAACTTTTTGTTTACAAATTTACAATTGAGTATGCCGTGTAAAAACTAATATAAATACAAATTCGGAAGTCGATACAGGCATTATTAGCTGAGCTGTGAACTTTTTGTTTACAAATTTACAATTGAGTATGCAAATGTATTAGCCATGTAAAAACGAATATAAATACAAATTCTGCCGTGGATACATGCATTATTAGCGGAGTTGTGAACTTTTTGTTTACAAATTTACAATTGAGTATGCAAATGTATTAGCAATGTAAAAACTAATATAAATATAAATTCTGCCGTGGATACATGCATTATTAGCTGAGTTGTGAACTTTTTGTTTACAAATTTACAATTGAGTATGCAAATGTATTAGCCTTGTAAAAACTAATATAAATACAAATTCTGAAGTGGATACAGGCATTATTAGCTGAGTTGTGAACTTTTTGTTTACAAATTTACAATTGAGTATGCAAATGTATTAACCTTGTAAAAACTAATTTAAATACTAATTCTGAAGTGGATACAGGCATTATTAGCTGAGTTGTGAACTTTTTGTTTATAAGTTTACAATTGATTATGCAAATGTATTAGCCTTGTAAAGACTAATATAAGTACAAATTCTACCATGGATACATGCATTATTAGCTAAGTTGTGAACTATTTGTTTACAAATTTACAATTGAGTTTGCAAATGTATTAGCCGTGTAAAAACTTATATAAATACAAATTCTGAAGTCGATACAGGCATTATTAGCTGAGCTGTGAACTTTTTGTTTGCAAATTTACAATTGAGTATGCAAATGTATTAGCCGTGTAAAAACGAATATAAATACAAATTCTGAAGTGGATATATGCATTATTATCTGAGTTGTGAACTTCTTGTCTACAGATTTACAATTGAGTAATTCAAATGTATTAGCCGTGTAAAAACTTATATAAATACAAATTCTGAAGTGGATACATGCATTATTAGCTAAGCTGTGAACTTTTTGTCTACAGATTTACAATTGAGTAATTCAAATGTATTAGCCATGTAAAAAATAATATAAGTACAATTTATGCCGTGGATACATGCATTATTAGCTGAGTTGTGAACTTTTTGTTTACAAATTTCATTATTAGCTGAGATGTGAACTTTTTGTTTACAAATTTACAATTGAGTATGCAAATGTATTAGCCGTGTAAAAACTAATATAAATACTAATTCTGAAGTGGATACAGGCATTATTAGCTGTGTTATGAACTTTTTGTTTACAAATTTACAATTGAGTATGCAAATGTATTAGCCTTGTAAAAACTAATATAAATACAAATTCTGAAGTGGATACATGCATTATTAGCTGAGTTGTATACTTTTTGTTTACAAATTTACAATTGAGTATGCAAATGTATTAGCCGTGTAAAAACTAATATAATTACAAATTCTGAAGTGGATATATGCACTATTATCTGGGATATATGCACTATTATCTGAGTTGTGAACTTTTTGTTTACAAATTTACAATGGAGTATGCAAATGTATTAGCCTTGTAAAAACGAATATAAATACAAATTCTGAAGTGGATACATGCATTATTAGCTAAGCTGTGAACTTTTTGTCTACAGATTTACAATTGAGTAATTCAAATGTATTAGCCATGTAAAAACTAATATAAATACAAATTCTGAAGTGGATATATGCATTATTATCTGAGTTGTGAACTTTTGTTTACAAATTTCAGTATTAGCTGAGATGTGAACTTTTTGTTTACAAATTTACAATTGAGTATGCAAATGTATAAGCCGTGTAAAAACTAATATAATATATTCAAATGTATTAGCCATGTAAAAACTAATATAAATACAAATTCTGAAGTGGATATATGCATTATTATCTGCGTTGTGAAATTTTGTTTACAAATTTCATTATTAGCTGAGATGTGAACTTTTTGTTTACAAATTTACAATTGAGTATGCAAATGTATAAGCCGTGTAAAAACTAATATAAGTACAAATTCTGAAGTGGATACAGGCATTATTAGCTGCGCTGTGAACTTTTTGTTTACAAATTTACAATTGAGTATGCAAATGTATTAGCCTTAAAAAAAACTAATATAAATACAAATTCTAAAGTGGATACATGCATTATTAGCTGAGATGTGAACTTTTTGTTTACAAATTTACAATTGAGTATGCAAATGTATTAGCCGTGTAAAAACATGCATTATTAGCTGAGATGTGAACTTTTTGTTTACAAATTTACAATTGATATGCAAAAGTATTAGCCTTGTAAAAACTAATATAAATACAAATTCTAAAGTGGATACATGCATTATTAGCTGAGCTGTGAACTTTTTGTCTACAAATTTACAATTGAGTATGCAAATGTATTAGCCGTGTAAAAACTAATAAAAATACAAATTCTAAAGTGGATACATGCATTATTAGCTGAGATGTGAACTTTTTGTTTGCAAATTTACAATTGAGTATGCAAATGTATAAGCCGTGTAAAAACTAATATAAGTACAAATTCTGAAGTGGATACAGGCATTATTAGCTGAGTTATGAACTTTTTGTTTACAAATTTACAATTGAGTATGCAAATGTATTAGCCGTGTAAAAACTAATATAAATACTAAATCTGAAGTGGATAAAGGCATTATTAGCTGAGTTGTGAACTTTTTGTTTACAAATTTACAATTAATATGCAAATGTATTAGCCTTGTAAAAACTAATATAAATACAAATTCTAAAGTGGATACATGCATTATTAGCTGAGATGTGAACTTTTTGTTTACAAATTTACAATTGAGTATGCAAATGTATTAGCATTGTAAGAACTAATTTAAATATAAATTCTAAAGTGGATACATGCATTATTAGCAGAGCTTTGAACTTTTTGTTTACAAATTTACATTTGAGTATGCAAATGTATTAGCCATGTAAAAACTAATATAAGTACAAATTCTACCATGGATACATGCATTATTAGCTAAGTTGTGAACTTTTTGTTTACAAATTTACAATTGAGTATGCAAATGTATTAACCGTGTAAAAACTAATATAAATACAAATTCTAAAGTGGATACATGCATTATTAGATGAGATGTGAACTTTTTGTTTACAAATTTACAATTGAGTATGCAAATGTATTAACCTTGTAAAAACTAATTTAAATACTAATTCTGAAGTGGATACAGGCATTATTAGCTGAGTTGTGAACTTTTTGTTTATAAGTTTACAATTGATTATGCAAATGTATTAGCCTTGTAAAGACTAATATAAGTACAAATTCTACCATGGATACATGCATTATTAGCTAAGTTGTGAACTTTTTGTTTACAAATTTACAATTGAGTATGCAAATGTATTAACCGTGTAAAAACTAATATAAATACAAATTCTAAAGTGGATACATGCATTGTTAGATGAGATGTGAACTTTTTGTTTACAAATTTACAATTGAGTATGCAAATGTATTAGCCATGTAAAAAATAATATAAGTACAATTTATGCCGTGGATACATGCATTATTAGCTGAGTTGTGAACTTTTTGTTTACAAATTTCATTATTAGCTGAGATGTGAACTTTTTGTTTACAATTTTTACAATTGAGTATGCAAATGTATTAGCCGTGTAAAAACTAATATAAATACAAATTCTAAAGTGGATATATGCATTATAATATAAGTACAAATTCTGCCGTGGATTCAGGCATTATTAGCTGAGATGTGAACTTTTTGTTTACAAATTTACAATTGAGTATGCAAATGTATTAGCCGTGTAAAAACTAATATAAACACAAATTCTGAAGTGGATACATGCATTATTAGCTGAGCTGTGAACTTTTTGTCTACAAATTTACAATTGAGTATGCAAATGTATTAGCATTGAAAGAACTAATTTAAATATAAATTCTAAAGTGGATACATGCATTATTAGCTGAGCTGTGAACTTTTTGTTTACAAATTGACAATTGAGTATGCAAATGTATTAGCCATGTAAAAACTAATATAAGTACAAATTCTACCATGGATACATGCATTATTAGCTGAGTTGTGAACTTTTTGTTTACAAATTTACAATTGAGTATGCAAATGTATTAGCCTTGTAAAAACTAATATAAATACAAATTCTGAAGTGGATACAGGCATTATTAGCTGAGTTGTGAACTTTTTGTTTACAAATTTACAATTGAGTATGCAAATGTATTAACCTTGTAAAAACTAATATAAATACTAATTCTGAAGTGGATACAGGCATTATTAGCTGAGTTGTGAACTTTTTGTTTATAAATTTACAAGTGATTATGAAAATGTATTAGCCTTGTAAAAACTAATATAAATACAAATTCTGAAGTGGATACAGGCATTATTAGCTGAGTTGTGAACTTTTTGTTTATAAGTTTACAATTGATTATGCAAATGTATTAGCCTTGTAAAGACTAATATAAGTACAAATTCTACCATGGATACATGCATTATTAGCTAAGTTGTGAACTTTTTGTTTACAAATTTACAATTGAGTATGCAAATGTATTAACCGTGTAAAAACTAATATAAATACAAATTCTAAAGTGGATACATGCATTGTTAGATGAGATGTGAACTTTTTGTTTACAAATTTACAATTGAGTATGCAAATGTATTAGCCATGTAAAAAATAATATAAGTACAATTTATGCCGTGGATACATGCATTATTAGCTGAGTTGTGAACTTTTTGTTTACAAATTTCATTATTAGCTGAGATGTGAACTTTTTGTTTACAATTTTTACAATTGAGTATGCAAATGTATTAGCCGTGTAAAAACTAATATAAATACAAATTCTAAAGTGGATATATGCATTATAATATAAGTACAAATTCTGCCGTGGATTCAGGCATTATTAGCTGAGATGTGAACTTTTTGTTTACAAATTTACAATTGAGTATGCAAATGTATTAGCCGTGTAAAAACTAATATAAACACAAATTCTGAAGTGGATACATGCATTATTAGCTGAGCTGTGAACTTTTTGTCTACAAATTTACAATTGAGTATGCAAATGTATTAGCATTGAAAGAACTAATTTAAATATAAATTCTAAAGTGGATACATGCATTATTAGCTGAGCTGTGAACTTTTTGTTTACAAATTGACAATTGAGTATGCAAATGTATTAGCCATGTAAAAACTAATATAAGTACAAATTCTACCATGGATACATGCATTATTAGCTGAGTTGTGAACTTTTTGTTTACAAATTTACAATTGAGTATGCAAATGTATTAGCCTTGTAAAAACTAATATAAATACAAATTCTGAAGTGGATACAGGCATTATTAGCTGAGTTGTGAACTTTTTGTTTACAAATTTACAATTGAGTATGCAAATGTATTAACCTTGTAAAAACTAATATAAATACTAATTCTGAAGTGGATACAGGCATTATTAGCTGAGTTGTGAACTTTTTGTTTATAAATTTACAAGTGATTATGAAAATGTATTAGCCTTGTAAAAACTAATATAAATACAAATTCTGAAGTGGATACAGGCATTATTAGCTGAGTTGTGAACTTTTTGTTTATAAATTTACAATTGAGTATGCAAATGTATTAACCTTGTAAAAACTAATATAAATACAAATTCTGAAGTGGATACTTGCATTATTAGCTGAGTTGTGCACTTTTTGTTTACAAATTTACAATTGAGTATGCAAATGTATTAGCCTTGTAAAAACTAATATAAATACAAATTCTGAAGTGGATACAGGCATTATTAGCTGAGTTGTGAACTTTTTGTTTACAAATTTACAATTGAGTATGCAAATGTATTAGCCATGTAAAAACTAATATAAGTACAAATTCTACCATGGATACATGCATTATTAGCTGAGTTGTGAACTTTTTGTTTACAAATTTACAATTGAGTATGCAAATGTATTAGCCTTGTAAAAACTAATATAAATACAAATTCTGAAGTGGATACAGGCATTATTAGCTGAGTTGTGAACTTTTTGTTTACAAATTTACAATTGAGTATGCAAATGTATTAACCTTGTAAAAACTAATTTAAATACTAATTCTGAAGTGGATACAGGCATTATTAGCTGAGTTGTGAACTTTTTGTTTATAAGTTTACAATTGATTATGCAAATGTATTAGCCTTGTAAAGACTAATATAAGTACAAATTCTACCATGGATACATGCATTATTAGCTAAGTTGTGAACTATTTGTTTACAAATTTACAATTGAGTTTGCAAATGTATTAGCCGTGTAAAAACTTATATAAATACAAATTCTGAAGTCGATACAGGCATTATTAGCTGAGCTGTGAACTTTTTGTTTACAAATTTACAATTGAGTATGCAAATGTATTAGCCGTGTAAAAACGAATATAAATACAAATTCTGAAGTGGATATATGCATTATTATCTGAGTTGTGAACTTTTGTTTACAATTTTACAATTGAGTATGCAAATGTATTAGCCGTGTAAAAACTAATATAAATACAAATTCTGAAGTGGATACATGCATATTAGCTGAGTTGTGAACTTTTTGTTACAAATTTACAATTGAGTATGCAAATGTATTAGCCATGTAAAAAATAATATAAGTACAATTTATGCCGTGGATACATGCATTATTAGCTGAGTTGTGAACTTTTTGTTTACAAATATTCATTATTAGCTGAGATGTGAACTTTTTGTTTACAAATTTACAATTGAGTATGCAAATGTATTAGCCGTGTAAAAACTAATATAAATACTAATTCTGAAGTGGATACAGGCATTATTAGCTG
>NW_027222705.1:0-60040 GCF_030179895.1 Drosophila kikkawai
TACAAATTCTGAAGTGGATACATGATTATTAGCTGAGTTATGAACTTTTTGTTTACAATTTTACAATTGAGTATGCAAATGTATTAGCCGTGTAAAAACTAATATAATACAAATTCTGAAGTGGATATGAATTATTAGCTGAGTTATGAACTTTTTGTTTACAATTTACAATTGAGCATGCAAATGTATTAGCCGTGTAAAAACTAATATAAATACAAATTCTGAAGTGGATACATGATTATTAGCTGAGTTGTGAACTTTTTGTTTACAATTTTACAATTGAGTATGCAAATGTATTAGCCATGTAAAAACTAATATAATTACAAATTCTGAAGTGGATATATGCACTATTATCTGAGTTGTGAACTTTTTGTTTACAAATTTACAATTGAGCATGCAAATGTATTAGCCGTGTAAAAACTAATATAAATACAAATTCTGAAGTGGATACAGGCATTATTAGCTGAGCTGTGAACTTTTTGTTTACAAATTTACAATTGAGTATGCAAATGTATTAGCCTTGTAAAAACTAATATAGATACAAATTGTGAAGTGGATACATGAATTATTAGCTGAGTTGTGAACTTTTTGTTTACAATTTTACAATTGAGTATGCAAATGTATTAGCCATGTAAAAACTAATAAAATTACAAACTCTGAAGTGGATACATGAATTATTAGCTGAGTTGTGAACTTTTTGTTTACAATTTTACAATTGAGTGTGCAAATGTATTAGCCATGTAAAAACTAATATAATTACAAATTCTGAAGTGGATACATGAATTATTAGCTGAGTTGTGAACTTTTTGTTTACAAATTTACAATTGAGTATGCAAATGTATTAGCCATGTAAAAACTAAAATAATTACAAATTCTGAAGTGGATATATGCACTATTATCTGAGTTGTGAACTTTTTGTTTACAAATTTACAATTGAGTATGCAAATGTATAAGCCGTGTAAAAACTAATATAAGTACAAATTCTGCCGTGGATACATGCATTCTTAGCTGAGTTGTTAACTTTTTGCTTACAAATTTACAATTGAGTATGCAAATGTATTAGCCTTGTAAAAACTAATATAAATACAAATTCTGAAGTGGATTCAGGCATTATTAGCTGAGTTGTGAACTTATTGTTTACAAATTTACAATTGAGTATGCAAATGTATTAGCCATGTAAAAACTAATATAAATACAAATTCTGAAGTGGATACATGAATTATTAGCTGAGTTGTGAACTTTTTGTTTACAAATTTACAATTGAGTATGCAAATGTATTAGCCATGTAAAAACTAATATAATTACAAATTCTGAAGTGGATATATGCACTATTATCTGAGTTGTGAACTATTTGTTTACAATTTTACAATTTTACAATTGAGCATGCAAATGTATTAGCCGTGTAAAAACTAATATAAATACAAATTCTGAAGTGGATACATGAATTATTAGCTGAGTTGTGAACTTTTTGTTTACAAATTTACAATTGAGATTGCAAATGTATTAGCCATGTAAAAACTAATATAATTACAAATTCTGAAGTGGATATATGCACTATTATCTGAGTTGTGAACTTTTTGTTTACAAATTTACAATTGAGTATGCAAATGTATAAGCCGTGTAAAAACTAATATAAGTACAAATTCTGAAGTGGATACATGAATTATTAGCTGAGTTGTGAACTTTTTGTTTACAAATTTACAATTGAGCATGCAAATGTATTAGCCGTGTAAAAACTAATATAAATACAAATTCTGAAGTGGATACATGAATTATTAGCTGAGTTGTGAACTTTTTGTTTACAATTTTACAATTGAGTGTGCAAATGTATTAGCCATGTAAAAACTAATATAATTACAAATTCTTAAGTGGATACATGAATTATTAGCTGAGTTGTGAACTTTTTGTTTACAAATTTACAATTGAGCATGCAAATGTATTAGCCGTGTAAAAACTAATATAAATACAAATTCTGAAGTGGATACATGAATTATTAGCTGAGTTGTGAACTTTTTGTTTACAATTTTACAATTGAGTGTGCAAATGTATTAGCCATGTAAAAACTAATATAATTACAAATTCTTAAGTGGATACATGAATTATTAGCTGAGCTGTGAACTTTTTGTTTACAAATTTACAATTGAGTATGCAAATGTATTAGCCTTGTAAAAACTAATATAATTACAAATTGTGAAGTGGATACATGAATTATTAGCTGAGTTGTGATCTTTTTGTTTACAATTTTACAATTGAGTATGCAAATGTATTAGCCATGTAAAAACTAATAAAATTACAAACTCTGAAGTGGATATATGCACTATTATCTGAGTTGTGAACTTTTTGTTTACAAATTTACAATTGAGCATGCAAATGTATTAGCCGTGTAAAAACTAATATAAATACAAATTCTGAAGTGGATACAGGCATTATTAGCTGAGCTGTGAACCTTTTGTTTACAATTTTACAATTGAGTATGCAAATGTATTAGCCATGTAAAAACTAATAAAATTACAAACTCTGAAGTGGATATATGCACTATTATCTGAGTTGTGAACTTTTTGTTTACAAATTTACAATTGAGCATGCAAATGTATTAGCCGTGTAAAAACTAATATAAATACAAATTCTGAAGTGGATACAGGCATTATTAGCTGAGCTGTGAACTTTTTGTTTACAAATTTACAATTGAGTATGCAAATGTATTAGCCTTGTAAAAACTAATATAATTACAAATTGTGAAGTGGATACATGAATTATTAGCTGAGTTGTGAACTTTTTGTTTACAATTTTACAATTGAGTATGCAAATGTATTAGCCATGTAAAAACTAATAAAATTACAAACTCTGAAGTGGATATATGCACTATTATCTGAGTTGTGAACTTTTTGTTTACAAATTTACAATTGAGCATGCAAATGTATTAGCCGTGTAAAAACTAATATAAATACAAATTCTGAAGTGGATACATGAATTATTAGCTGAGTTGTGAACTTTTTGTTTACAAATTTACAATTGAGCATGCAAATGTATTAGCCGTGTAAAAACTAATATAAATACAAATTCTGAAGTGGATACATGAATTATTAGCTGAGTTGTGAACTTTTTGTTTACAATTTTACAATTGAGTGTGCAAATGTATTAGCCATGTAAAAACTAATATAATTACAAATTCTTAAGTGGATACATGAATTATTAGCTGAGTTGTGAACTTTTTGTTTACAAATTTACAATTGAGCATGCAAATGTATTAGCCGTGTAAAAACTAATATAAATACAAATTCTGAAGTGGATACATGAATTATTAGCTGAGTTGTGAACTTTTTGTTTACAATTTTACAATTGAGTGTGCAAATGTATTAGCCATGTAAAAACTAATATAATTACAAATTCTTAAGTGGATACATGCATTACTAGCTGAGTTGTGAACTTTTTGTTTACAAATTTACAATTGAGTATGCAAATGTATTAGCCATGTAAAAACTAATCTAATTACAAATTCTGAAGTGGATATATGCACTATTATCTGAGTTGTGAACTTTTTGTTTACAAATTTACAATTGAGCATGCAAATGTATTAGCCGTGTAAAAACTAATATAAATACAAATTCTGAAGTGGATACAGGCATTATTAGCTGAGCTGTGAACTTTTTGTTTACAAATTTACAATTGAGTATGCAAATGTATTAGCCTTGTAAAAACTAATATAGATACAAATTGTGAAGTGGATACATGAATTATTAGCTGAGTTGTGAACTTTTTGTTTACAATTTTACAATTGAGTATGCAAATGTATTAGCCATGTAAAAACTAATAAAATTACAAACTCTGAAGTGGATACATGAATTATTAGCTGAGTTGTGAACTTTTTGTTTACAATTTTACAATTGAGTGTGCAAATGTATTAGCCATGTAAAAACTAATATAATTACAAATTCTGAAGTGGATACATGAATTATTAGCTGAGTTGTGAACTTTTTGTTTACAAATTTACAATTGAGTATGCAAATGTATTAGCCATGTAAAAACTAAAATAATTACAAATTCTGAAGTGGATATATGCACTATTATCTGAGTTGTGAACTTTTTGTTTACAAATTTACAATTGAGTATGCAAATGTATAAGCCGTGTAAAAACTAATATAAGTACAAATTCTGCCGTGGATACATGCATTCTTAGCTGAGTTGTTAACTTTTTGCTTACAAATTTACAATTGAGTATGCAAATGTATTAGCCTTGTAAAAACTAATATAAATACAAATTCTGAAGTGGATTCAGGCATTATTAGCTGAGTTGTGAACTTATTGTTTACAAATTTACAATTGAGTATGCAAATGTATTAGCCATGTAAAAACTAATATAAATACAAATTCTGAAGTGGATACATGAATTATTAGCTGAGTTGTGAACTTTTTGTTTACAAATTTACAATTGAGTATGCAAATGTATTAGCCATGTAAAAACTAATATAATTACAAATTCTGAAGTGGATATATGCACTATTATCTGAGTTGTGAACTATTTGTTTACAATTTTACAATTTTACAATTGAGCATGCAAATGTATTAGCCGTGTAAAAACTAATATAAATACAAATTCTGAAGTGGATACATGAATTATTAGCTGAGTTGTGAACTTTTTGTTTACAAATTTACAATTGAGATTGCAAATGTATTAGCCATGTAAAAACTAATATAATTACAAATTCTGAAGTGGATATATGCACTATTATCTGAGTTGTGAACTTTTTGTTTACAAATTTACAATTGAGTATGCAAATGTATAAGCCGTGTAAAAACTAATATAAGTACAAATTCTGAAGTGGATACATGAATTATTAGCTGAGTTGTGAACTTTTTGTTTACAAATTTACAATTGAGCATGCAAATGTATTAGCCGTGTAAAAACTAATATAAATACAAATTCTGAAGTGGATACATGAATTATTAGCTGAGTTGTGAACTTTTTGTTTACAATTTTACAATTGAGTGTGCAAATGTATTAGCCATGTAAAAACTAATATAATTACAAATTCTTAAGTGGATACATGAATTATTAGCTGAGTTGTGAACTTTTTGTTTACAAATTTACAATTGAGCATGCAAATGTATTAGCCGTGTAAAAACTAATATAAATACAAATTCTGAAGTGGATACATGAATTATTAGCTGAGTTGTGAACTTTTTGTTTACAATTTTACAATTGAGTGTGCAAATGTATTAGCCATGTAAAAACTAATATAATTACAAATTCTTAAGTGGATACATGAATTATTAGCTGAGCTGTGAACTTTTTGTTTACAAATTTACAATTGAGTATGCAAATGTATTAGCCTTGTAAAAACTAATATAATTACAAATTGTGAAGTGGATACATGAATTATTAGCTGAGTTGTGATCTTTTTGTTTACAATTTTACAATTGAGTATGCAAATGTATTAGCCATGTAAAAACTAATAAAATTACAAACTCTGAAGTGGATATATGCACTATTATCTGAGTTGTGAACTTTTTGTTTACAAATTTACAATTGAGCATGCAAATGTATTAGCCGTGTAAAAACTAATATAAATACAAATTCTGAAGTGGATACAGGCATTATTAGCTGAGCTGTGAACCTTTTGTTTACAATTTTACAATTGAGTATGCAAATGTATTAGCCATGTAAAAACTAATAAAATTACAAACTCTGAAGTGGATATATGCACTATTATCTGAGTTGTGAACTTTTTGTTTACAAATTTACAATTGAGCATGCAAATGTATTAGCCGTGTAAAAACTAATATAAATACAAATTCTGAAGTGGATACAGGCATTATTAGCTGAGCTGTGAACTTTTTGTTTACAAATTTACAATTGAGTATGCAAATGTATTAGCCTTGTAAAAACTAATATAATTACAAATTGTGAAGTGGATACATGAATTATTAGCTGAGTTGTGAACTTTTTGTTTACAATTTTACAATTGAGTATGCAAATGTATTAGCCATGTAAAAACTAATAAAATTACAAACTCTGAAGTGGATATATGCACTATTATCTGAGTTGTGAACTTTTTGTTTACAAATTTACAATTGAGCATGCAAATGTATTAGCCGTGTAAAAACTAATATAAATACAAATTCTGAAGTGGATACATGAATTATTAGCTGAGTTGTGAACTTTTTGTTTACAAATTTACAATTGAGCATGCAAATGTATTAGCCGTGTAAAAACTAATATAAATACAAATTCTGAAGTGGATACATGAATTATTAGCTGAGTTGTGAACTTTTTGTTTACAATTTTACAATTGAGTGTGCAAATGTATTAGCCATGTAAAAACTAATATAATTACAAATTCTTAAGTGGATACATGAATTATTAGCTGAGTTGTGAACTTTTTGTTTACAAATTTACAATTGAGCATGCAAATGTATTAGCCGTGTAAAAACTAATATAAATACAAATTCTGAAGTGGATACATGAATTATTAGCTGAGTTGTGAACTTTTTGTTTACAATTTTACAATTGAGTGTGCAAATGTATTAGCCATGTAAAAACTAATATAATTACAAATTCTTAAGTGGATACATGCATTACTAGCTGAGTTGTGAACTTTTTGTTTACAAATTTACAATTGAGTATGCAAATGTATTAGCCATGTAAAAACTAATCTAATTACAAATTCTGAAGTGGATATATGCACTATTATCTGAGTTGTGAACTTTTTGTTTACAAATTTACAATTGAGCATGCAAATGTATTAGCCGTGTAAAAACTAATATAAATACAAATTCTGAAGTGGATACAGGCATTATTAGCTGAGCTGTGAACTTT
The DNA here is from genome assembly GCF_030179895.1 of Drosophila kikkawai. Classification (NCBI taxonomy): domain Eukaryota; kingdom Metazoa; phylum Arthropoda; class Insecta; order Diptera; family Drosophilidae; genus Drosophila; species Drosophila kikkawai. The sequence continues at coordinate 6,818 of NW_027222705.1, forward strand.
TTGTTTACAAATTTACAATTGAGTATGCAAATGTATTAGCCTTGTAAAAACTAATATAGATACAAATTGTGAAGTGGATACATGAATTATTAGCTGAGTTGTGAACTTTTTGTTTACAATTTTACAATTGAGTATGCAAATGTATTAGCCATGTAAAAACTAATAAAATTACAAACTCTGAAGTGGATACATGAATTATTAGCTGAGTTGTGAACTTTTTGTTTACAATTTTACAATTGAGTGTGCAAATGTATTAGCCATGTAAAAACTAATATAATTACAAATTCTGAAGTGGATACATGAATTATTAGCTGAGTTGTGAACTTTTTGTTTACAAATTTACAATTGAGTATGCAAATGTATTAGCCATGTAAAAACTAAAATAATTACAAATTCTGAAGTGGATATATGCACTATTATCTGAGTTGTGAACTTTTTGTTTACAAATTTACAATTGAGTATGCAAATGTATAAGCCGTGTAAAAACTAATATAAGTACAAATTCTGCCGTGGATACATGCATTCTTAGCTGAGTTGTTAACTTTTTGCTTACAAATTTACAATTGAGTATGCAAATGTATTAGCCTTGTAAAAACTAATATAAATACAAATTCTGAAGTGGATTCAGGCATTATTAGCTGAGTTGTGAACTTATTGTTTACAAATTTACAATTGAGTATGCAAATGTATTAGCCATGTAAAAACTAATATAAATACAAATTCTGAAGTGGATACATGAATTATTAGCTGAGTTGTGAACTTTTTGTTTACAAATTTACAATTGAGTATGCAAATGTATTAGCCATGTAAAAACTAATATAATTACAAATTCTGAAGTGGATATATGCACTATTATCTGAGTTGTGAACTATTTGTTTACAATTTTACAATTTTACAATTGAGCATGCAAATGTATTAGCCGTGTAAAAACTAATATAAATACAAATTCTGAAGTGGATACATGAATTATTAGCTGAGTTGTGAACTTTTTGTTTACAAATTTACAATTGAGATTGCAAATGTATTAGCCATGTAAAAACTAATATAATTACAAATTCTGAAGTGGATATATGCACTATTATCTGAGTTGTGAACTTTTTGTTTACAAATTTACAATTGAGTATGCAAATGTATAAGCCGTGTAAAAACTAATATAAGTACAAATTCTGCCGTGGATACATGCATTCTTAGCTGAGTTGTTAACTTTTTGCTTACAAATTTACAATTGAGTATGCAAATGTATTAGCCTTGTAAAAACTAATATAAATACAAATTCTGAAGTGGATTCAGGCATTATTAGCTGAGTTGTGAACTTATTGTTTACAAATTTACAATTGAGTATGCAAATGTATTAGCCATGTAAAAACTAATATAAATACAAATTCTGAAGTGGATACATGAATTATTAGCTGAGTTGTGAACTTTTTGTTTACAAATTTACAATTGAGTATGCAAATGTATTAGCCATGTAAAAACTAATATAATTACAAATTCTGAAGTGGATATATGCACTATTATCTGAGTTGTGAACTATTTGTTTACAATTTTACAATTTTACAATTGAGCATGCAAATGTATTAGCCGTGTAAAAACTAATATAAATACAAATTCTGAAGTGGATACAGGCATTATTAGCTGAGCTGTGAACTTTTTGTTTACAAATTTACAATTGAGTATGCAAATGTATTAGCCTTGTAAAAACTAATATAGATACAAATTGTGAAGTGGATACATGAATTATTAGCTGAGTTGTGAACTTTTTGTTTACAATTTTACAATTGAGTATGCAAATGTATTAGCCATGTAAAAACTAAAAATTACAAACTCTGAAGTGGATATATGCACTATTATCTGAGTTGTGAACTTTTTGTTTACAAATTTACAATTGAGCATGCAAATGTATTAGCCGTGTAAAAACTAATATAAATACAAATTCTGAAGTGGATACATGAATTATTAGCTGAGTTGTGAACTTTTTGTTTACAAATTTACAATTGAGCATGCAAATGTATTAGCCGTGTAAAAACTAATATAAATACAAATTCTGAAGTGGATACATGAATTATTAGCTGAGTTGTGAACTTTTTGTTTACAATTTTACAATTGAGTGTGCAAATGTATTAGCCGTGTAAAAACTAATATAATTACAAATTCTGAAGTGGATACATGAATTATTAGCTGAGTTGTGAACTTTTTGTTTACAAATTTACAATTGAGTATGCAAATGTATTAACCATGTAAAAACTAATATAAGTACAAATTCTACCATGGATACATGCATTATTAGCTGAGTTGTGAACTTTTTGTTTACAAATTTACAATTGAGTATGCAAATGTATAAGCCGTGTAAAAACTAATATAAGTACAAATTCTGCCGTGGATACATGCATTCTTAGCTGAGTTGTTAACTTTTTGCTTACAAATTTACAATTGAGTATGCAAATGTATTAGCCTTGTAAAAACTAATATAAATACAAATTCTGAAGTGGATTCAGGCATTATTAGCTGAGTTGTGAACTTATTGTTTACAAATTTACAATTGAGTATGCAAATGTATTAGCCATGTAAAAACTAATATAAATACAAATTCTGAAGTGGATACATGAATTATTAGCTGAGTTGTGAACTTTTTGTTTACAAATTTACAATTGAGTATGCAAATGTATTAGCCATGTAAAAACTAATATAATTACAAATTCTGAAGTGGATATATGCACTATTATCTGAGTTGTGAACTATTTGTTTACAATTTTACAATTTTACAATTGAGCATGCAAATGTATTAGCCGTGTAAAAACTAATATAAATACAAATTCTGAAGTGGATACATGAATTATTAGCTGAGTTGTGAACTTTTTGTTTACAAATTTACAATTGAGTATGCAAATGTATTAGCCATGTAAAAACTAATATAATTACAAATTCTGAAGTGGATATATGCACTATTATCTGAGTTGTGAACTTTTTGTTTACAATTTTACAATTGAGCATGCAAATGTATTAGCCGTGTAAAAACTAATGTAAATACAAATTTTGAAGTGGATACAGGCATTATTAGCTGAGCTGTGAACTTTTTGTTTACAAATTTACAATTGAGTATGCAAATGTATTAGCCTTGTAAAAACTAATATAAATACAAATTCTGAAATGGATTCAGGCATTATTAGCTGAGGTGTGAAATTTTTGTTTACAAATTTATACCTGAGTATGCAAATGTATTAACCTTGTAAAAACAATTGAGCATGCAAATGTATTAGCCGTGTAAAAACTAATATAAATACAAATTCTGAAGTGAATGGATTATTAGCTGAGTTGTGAACTTTTTGTTTACAAATTTACAATTGAGTATGCAAATGAATTAGCCCTGTAAAAACTAATATAAATACAAATTCTGAAGTGGACACAGGCATTATTAGCTGAGCTTTGAACTTTTTGTTTACAAATTTACAATTGAGTATGCAAATGTATTAGCCTTGTAAAAACGAATATAAATACAAATTCTGAAGTGGATACATGCATTATTAGCTGAGCTGTGAACTTTTTGTTTACAAATTTGTGACGCGTGTACGCGCACAATATATCTTGGTAGAATATAATAGGAACAATTAGCGACATAAAAAAAGAAATCGGCGATATAATGGAAATATTTGAATTGAATGCGCGCGCGCGCCACTGATCGCGAGCGGAGGGTCACACTAGACCGAACGACTGGCCACACTATTCGGGCAAATCCCGCACAGGACTCTGGCCACACCGAAGCCTCGCCAGGACCTATATAAAGCGGACCACGGCCCTGGAGTAAGCACTTAGCAGCCGACTGCGATTGGGTCGAGTTAACCTCCCCAGTAGTTAGCAGCGAAGTCACTTTTTGGGAACTCTGGTTCCTATTTATAAATCGTAGTTAGGATCTCTGCCGACTTTCGAGTCCAAAACACTGCCGACTTTCGAGTCCAATTCTCTCTGCTGACTTGCGAGTCCAAAATACCGCCGACTTTCGAGTCCAATTCTCTCTGCTGACTTGCGAGTCCGAAACACTGCCGACTTTCGAGTCCAATCCTCTCTGCTGACTTGCGAGTCCAAAATACTGCAGACTTTCGAGTCCGAGTCTCTCGGCTGACTTGCGAGTCCAAAATACTGCCGACTTCAGAGTCCGACTCTCTCTGCTGACTTTCGAGTCCGAATTTGCAGACTTTCGAGTCCAACGTCTTCGAGCTGACTTTCGAGTCCTAATCTGCAGACTTTCGAGTCCGAACTTCTCCGAGCTGACTTTCGAGTCCAACAAACGTCTTCGAGCTGACTTTCGAGTCCTAATCTGCAGACTTTCGAGTCCGAACTTCTCTGAGCTGACTTTCGAGTCCAACAAACGGCGCTGAGCTGATTGTTGAGTCCGACAACTACTGGGTTCGGTTGACTTTCGAGTCCGAACGCATTCTCTCGTGGTTGACTTTCGAGTCCGAACGCATTCGCTATTGGGTGGCTTTAAAGGCCCATACCCTGGCGGGACTATCGGCATCCCCCTATCGGACAGCCGCACTCGGGACGAGGAGGACGAATCGGAACTACGGCGTACCCCAGAATCGAGATCCGGCATGAAATTATTGAAAATTGTACCTTTTAAGTAAATAAACATTAAGATACATTTACGGCATAATCCTCTAGCGTTCTACTCTGGGACGGGGTCGGAATCTCTTACAGCAACCACGCCTGAACCAAATAAATATATCTGCACAGACCCTGGACGTCCCGCTGACTACCCGTGGACGACAGGACGTTACAAATTTACAATTGAGTATGCAAATGTATTAGCCATGTAAAAACTAATATAAATACAAATTCTGAAGTGGATATATGCATTATTATCTGAGTTGTGAACTTTTTGTTTACAAATTTACAATTGAGTATGCAAATGTATAAGCCGTGTAAAAACTAATATAAGTACAAATTCTGCCGTTAATACATGCATTATTAGCTGAGTTGTGAATACAAATTCTAAAGTGGATTCAGGCATTATTAGCTGAGTTGTGAACTTTTTGTTTTTAAATTTACAATTGAGTATGCAAATGTATTAGCCGTGTAAAAACTAATATAAATACTAATTCTGAAGTGGATACAAGCATTATTAGCTGAGTTGTGAACTTTTTGTTTACAAATTTACAATTGAGTTTGCAAACGTATTAACCTTGTAAAAACTAATATAAATACAAATTCTGAAGTGGATACAGGCATTATTAGCTGAGTTGTGAACTTTTTGTTTTCAAATTTACAATTTAGTATGCAAATGTATTAGCCGTGTAAAAACTAATATAAATACTAATTCTGAAGTGGATTCAGGCATTATTAGCTGAGTTGTGAAATTTTTGTTTACAAATTTATACCTGAGTATGCAAATGTATTAGCCATGTAAAAACTAATATAATTACAAATTCTGAAGTGGATATATGCACTATTATCTGAGTTGTGAACTTTTTGTTTACAATTTTACAATTGAGCATGCAAATGTATTAGCCATGTAAAAACTAATATAAATACAAATTCTGAAGTGGATATATGCATTATTATCTGAGTTGTGAACTTTTTGTTTACAAATTTACAATTGAGTATGCAAATGTATAAGCCGTGTAAAAACTAAGATAAGTACAAATTTTGCCGTTAATACATGCATTATTAGCTGAGTTGTGAATACAAATTCTAAAGTGGATTCAGGCATTATTAGCTGAGTTGTGAACTTTTTGTTTACAAATTTATACCTGAGTATGCAAATGTATTAACCTTGTAAAAACAATTGAGCATGCAAATGTATTAGCCGTGTAAAAACTAATATAAATACAAATTTTGAAGTGAATGGATTATTAGCTGAGTTGTGAACTTTTTGTTTACAAATTTACAATTGAGTATGCAAATGAATTAGCCCTGTAAAAACTAATATAAATACAAATTCTGAAGTGGACACAGGCATTATTAGCTGAGCTGTGAACTTTTTGTTTACAAATTTACAATTGAGTATGCAAATGTATTAGCCTTGTAAAAACGAATATAAATACAAATTCTGAAGTGGATACATGCATTATTAGCTGAGCTGTGAACTTTTTGTTTACAAATTTATACCTGAGTATGCAAATGTATTAGCCATGTAAAAACTAATAAAATTACAAATTCTGAAGTGGATATATGCACTATTATCTGAGTTGTGAACTTTTTGTTTACAATTTTACAATTGAGCATGCAAATGTATTAGCCATGTAAAAACTAATATAAATACAAATTCTGAAGTGGATATATGCATTATTATCTGAGTTGTGAACTTTTTGTTTACAAATTTACAATTGAGTATGCAAATGTATACGCCGTGTAAAAACTAATATAAGTACAAATTCTGAAGTGGATTCAGGCATTATTAGCTGAGTTGTGAACTTTTTGTTTACAAATTTACAATTGAGTATGCAAATGTATAAGCCGTGTAAAAACTAATATAAGTACAAATTCTGCCGTGGATACATGCATTCTTAGCTGAGTTGTTAACTTTTTGCTTACAAATTTACAATTGAGTATGCAAATGTATTAGCCTTGTAAAAACTAATATAAATACGAATTCTGAAGTGGATTCAGGCATTATTAGCTGAGTTGTGAACTTTTTGTTTACAAATTTACAATTGAGTATGCAAATGTATTAGCCATGTAAAAACTAATATAATTACAAATTCTGAAGTGGATACATGCATTATTAGCTGAGTTGTGAACTTTTTGTTTACAAATTTACAATTGAGTATGCAAATGTATTAGCCATGTAAAAACTAATATAATTACAAATTCTGAAGTGGATATATGCACTATTATCTGAGTTGTGAACTTTTTGTTTACAAATTTACAATTGAGTATGCAAATGTATTAGCCTTGTAAAAACTAATATAAATACAAATTCTGAAGTGGATTCAGGCATTATTAGCTGAGTTGTGAAATTTTTGTTTACAAATTTATACCTGAGTATGCAAATGTATTAGCTATGTAAAAACTAATATAATTACAAATTCTGAAGTGGATATATGCACTATTATCTGAGTTATGAACTTTTTGTTTACAATTTTACAATTGAGCATGCAAATGTATTAGCCATGTAAAAACTAATATAATTACAAATTGTGAAGTGGATACATGAATTATTAGCTGAGTTGTGAACTTTTTGTTTACAATTTTACAATTGAGTATGCAAATGTATTAGCCATGTAAAAACTAATAAAATTACAAACTCTGAAGTGGATATATGCACTATTATCTGAGTTGTGAACTTTTTGTTTACAAATTTACAATTGAGTATGCAAATGTATAAGCCGTGTAAAAACTAATATAAGTACAAATTCTGCCGTGGATACATGCATTCTTAGCTGAGTTGTTAACTTTTTGCTTACAAATTTACAATTGAGTATGCAAATGTATTAGCCTTGTAAAAACTAATATAAAAACGAATTCTGAAGTGGATTCAGGCATTATTAGCTGAGTTGTGAACTTTTTGTTTACAAATTTACAATTGAGTATGCAAATGTATTAGCCATGTAAAAACTAATATAATTACAAATTCTGAAGTGGATACATGCATTATTAGCTGAGTTGTGAACTTTTTGTTTACAAATTTACAATTGAGTATGCAAATGTATTAGCCATGTAAAAACTAATATAATTACAAATTCTGAAGTGGATATATGCACTATTATCTGAGTTGTGAACTTTTTGTTTACAAATTTACAATTGAGTATGCAAATGTATTAGCCTTGTAAAAACTAATATAAATACAAATTCTGAAGTGGATTCAGGCATTATTAGCTGAGTTGTGAAATTTTTGTTTAGAAATTTATACCTGAGTATGCAAATGTATTAGCCATGTAAAAACTAATATAATTACAAATTCTGAAGTGGATATATGCACTATTATCTGAGCTGTGAACTTTTTGTTTACAATTTTACAATTGAGCATGCAAATGTATTAGCCATGTAAAAAATAATATAAATACAAATTCTGAAGTGGATATATGCATTATTATCTGAGTTGTGAACTTTTTGTTTACAAATTTACAATTGAGTATGCAAATGTATAAGCCGTGTAAAAACTAATATAAGTACAAATTCTGCCGTTAATACATGCATTATTAGCTGAGTTGTGAATACAAATTCTAAAGTGGATTCAGGCATTATTAGCTGAGTTGTGAACTTTTTGTTTTTAAATTTACAATTGAGTATGCAAATGTATTAGCCGTGTAAAAACTAATATAATTACAAATTCTGAAGTGGATATATGCACTATTATCTGAGTTGTGAACTTTTTGCTTACAAATTTACAATTGAGTATGCAAATGTATTAGCCCTGTAAAAACTTATATAAATACAAATTCTGAAGTGGATACAGGCATTATTAGCTGAGCTGTGAAATTTTTGTTTACAAATTTACAATTGAGTATGCAAATGTATTAGCCTTGTAAAAACTAATATAAATACAAATTCTGAAGTGGATTCAGGCATTATTAGCTGAGTTGTGAAATTTTTGTTTACAAATTTATACCTGAGTATGCAAATGTATTAGCCATGTAAAAACTAATATAATTACAAATTCTGAAGTGGATATATGCACTATTATCTGAGTTGTGAACTTTTTGTTTACAATTTTACAATTGAGCATGCAAATGTATTAGCCATGTAAAAACTAATATAAATAAAAAATTCTGAAGTGGATATATGCATTATTATCGGAGTTGTGAACTTTTTGTTTACAAATTTACATTTGCATACGCCGTGTAAAAACTAATATAAGTACAAATTCTGAAGTGGATTCAGGCATTATTAGCTGAGTTGTGAACTTTTTGTTTACAAATTTACAATTGAGTATGCAAATGTATAAGCCGTGTAAAAACTAATATAAGTACAAATTCTGCCGTGGATACATGCATTCTTAGCTGAGTTGTTAACTTTTTGCTTACAAATTTACAATTGAGTATGCAAATGTATTAGCCTTGTAAAAACTAATATAAATACGAATTCTGAAGTGGATTCAGGCATTATTAGCTGAGTTGTGAACTTTTTGTTTACAAATTTACAATTGAGTATGCAAATGTATTAGCCATGTAAAAACTAATATAATTACAAATTCTGAAGTGGATACATGCATTATTAGCTGAGTTGTGAACTTTTTGTTTACAAATTTACAATTGAGTATGCAAATGTATTAGCCATGTAAAAACTAATATAATTACAAATTCTGAAGTGGATATATGCACTATTATCTGAGTTGTGAACTTTTTGTTTACAAATTTACAATTGAGTATGCAAATGTATTAGCCTTGTAAAAACTAATATAAATACAAATTCCGAAGTGGATTCAGGCATTATTAGCTGAGTTGTGAAATTTTTGTTTACAAATTTATACCTGAGTATGCAAATGTATTAGCCATGTAAAAACTAATATAATTACAAATTCTGAAGTGGATATATGCACTATTATCTGAGTTGTGAACTTTTTGTTTACAATTTTACAATTGAGCATGCAAATGTATTAGCCATGTAAAAACTAATATAATTACAAATTGTGAAGTGGATACATGAATTATTAGCTGAGTTGTGAACTTTTTGTTTACAATTTTACAATTGAGTATGCAAATGTATTAGCCATGTAAAAACTAATAAAATTACAAACTCTGAAGTGGATATATGCACTATTATCTGAGTTGTGAACTTTTTGCTTACAAATTTACAATTGAGTATGCAAATGTATTAGCCTTGTAAAAACTAATATAAATACGAATTCTGAAGTGGATTCAGGCATTATTAGCTGAGTTGTGAACTTTTTGTTTACAAATTTACAATTGAGTATGCAAATGTATTAGCCATGTAAAAACTAATATAATTACAAATTCTGAAGTGGATACATGCATTATTAGCTGAGTTGTGAACTTTTTGTTTACAAATTTACAATTGAGTATGCAAATGTATTAGCCATGTAAAAACTAATATAATTACAAATTCTGAAGTGGATATATGCACTATTATCTGAGTTGTGAACTTTTTGTTTACAAATTTACAATTGTGTATGCAAATGTATTAGCCTTGTAAAAACTAATATAAATACAAATTCTGAAGTGGATTCAGGCATTATTAGCTGAGTTGTGAAATTTTTGTTTACAAATTTATACCTGAGTATGCAAATGTATTAGCCATGTAAAAACTAATATAATTACAAATTCTGAAGTGGATATATGCACTATTATCTGAGCTGTGAACTTTTTGTTTACAATTTTACAATTGAGCATGCAAATGTATTAGCCGTGTAAAAACTAATATAAATACAAATTCTGAAGTGGATACATGCATTATTAGCTGAGTTGTGAACTTTTTGTTTACAAATTTACAATTGAGTATGCAAATGTATTAGCCATGTAAAAACTAATATAATTACAAATTCTGAAGTGGATATAGGCACTATTATCTGAGTTGTGAACTTTTTGTTTACAATTTTACAATTGAGCATGCAAATGTATTAGCCGTGTAAAAACTAATATAAATACAAATTCTGAAGTGGATACATGAATTATTAGCTGAGTTGTGAACTTTTTGTTTACAAATTTACAATTGAGTATGCAAATGTATTAGCCATGTAAAAACTAATATAATTACAAATTCTGAAGTGGATATATGCACTATTATCTGAGTTGTGAACTTTTTGTTTACAAATTTACAATTGAGCATGCAAATGTATTAGCCGTGTAAAAACTAATATAAATACAAATTCTGAAGTGGATACATGAATTATTAGCTGAGTTGTGAACTTTTTGTTTACAAATTTACAATTGAGTATGCAAATGAATTAGCCCTGTAAAAACTAATATAAATACAAATTCTGAAGTGGATACAGGCATTATTAGCTGAGCTGTGAAATTTTTGTTTACAAATTTACAATTGAGTATGCAAATGTATTAGCCGTGTAAAAACTAATATAATTACAAATTCTGAAGTGGATATATGCACTATTATCTGAGTTGTGAACTTTTTGTTTACAATTTTACAATTGAGCATGCAAATGTATTAGCCGTGTAAAAACTAATATAAATACAAATTTTGAAGTGAATGCATTATTAGCTGAGTTGTGACCTTTCTGTTTACAAATTTACAATTGAGTATGCAAATGAATTAGCCCTGTAAAAACTAATATAAATACAAATTCTGAAGTGGATACATGCATTATTAGCGGAGTTGTGAACTTTTTGTTTACAAATTCACAATTGAGTATGCAAATGTATTAGCCATGTAAAAACAAATATAATTACAAATTCTGAAGTGGATATATGCACCATTATCTGAGTTGTGAACTTTTTGTTTACAAATTTACAATTGAGCATGCAAATGTATTAGCCGTTTAAAAACTAATATAAATACAAATTCTGGCATTATTAGCTGAGTTGTGAAATTTTTGTTTACAAATTTATACCTGAGTATGCAAATGTATTAGCCATGTAAAAACTAATATAATTACAAATTCTGAAGTGGATATATGCACTATTATCTGAGTTGTGAACTTTTTGTTTACAATTTTACAATTGAGCATGCAAATGTATTAGCCGTGTAAAAACTAATATAAATACAAATTCTGAAGTGGATACATGAATTATTAGCTGAGTTGTGAACTTTTTGTTTACAAATTTACAATTGAGTATGCAAATGTATTAGCCATGTAAAAACTAATATAATTACAAATTCTGAAGTGGATATATGCACTATTATCCGAGTTGTGAACTTTTTGTTTACAAATTTACAATTGAGCATGCAAATGTATTAGCCGTGTAAAAACTAATATAAATACAAATTCTGAAGTGGATACATGAATTATTAGCTGAGTTGTGAACTTTTTGTTTACAAATTTACTATTGAGTATGCAAATGTATTAGCCATGTAAAAACTAATATAATTACAAATTCTGAAGTGGATACATGAATTATTAGCTGAGTTGTGAACTTTTTGTTTACAAATTTACAATTGAGTATGCAAATGTATTAGCCATGTAAAAACTAATATAATTACAAATTCTGAAGTGGATATATGCACTATTATCTGAGTTGTGAACTTTTTGTTTACAAATTTACAATTGAGTATGCAAATGTATAAGCCGTGTAAAAACTAATATAAGTACAAATTCTGCCGTGGATACATGCATTATTAGCTGAGTTGTTAACTTTTTGCTTACAAATTTACAATTGAGTATGCAAATGTATTAGCCTTGTAAAAACTAATATAATTACAAATTCTGAAGTGGATTCAGGCATTATTAGCTGAGTTGTGAAATTTTTGTTTACAAATTTATACCTGAGTATGCAAATGTATTAACCTTGTAAAAACTAATATAAATACAAATTCTGAAGGGGATACATGCATTATTAGCCGAGTTGTGAACTTTTTGTTTACAAATTTACAATTGAGTATGCAAATATATTAGCCATGTAAAAACTAATATAATTACAAATTCTGAAGTGGATATATGCACTATTATCTGAGTTGTGAACTTTTTGTTTACAGTTTTACAATTGAGCATGCAAATGTATTAGCCGTGTAAAAACTAATATAAATACAAATTCTGAAGTGGATACCTGAATTATTAGCTGAGTTGTGAACTTTTTGTTTACAAATTTACAATTGAGTATGCAAATGTATTAGCCATGTAAAAACTAATATAATTACAAATTCTGAAGTGGATATATGCACTATTATCTGAGTTGTGAACTTTTTGTTTACAATTTTACAATTGAGCATGCAAATGTATTAGCCGTGTAAAAACTAATATAAATACAAATTCTGAAGTGAATGCATTATTAGCTGAGTTGTGAACTTTTTGTTTACAAATTTACAATTGAGTATGCAAATGAATTAGCCCTGTAAAAACTAATATAAATACAAATTCTGAAGTGGATAAAGGCATTATTAGCTGAGCTGTGAACTTTTTGTTTACAAATTTACAATTGAGTATGCAAATGTATTAGCCTTGTAAAAACGAATATAAATACAAATTCTGAAGTGGATTCAGGCATTATTAGCTGAGTTGTGAAATTTTTGTTTACAAATTTATACCTGAGAATGCAAATGTATTAGCCTAGTAAAAACTAATATAAATACAAATTCTGAAGTGGATACATGAATTATTAGCTGAGTTGTGAACTTTTTGTTTACAATTTTACAATTGAGCATGCAAAGGTATTAGCCGTGTAAAAACTAATATAAATACAAATTCTGAAGTGGATACATGCATTATTAGCTGAGCTGTGAACTTTTTGTCTACAGATTTACAATTGAGTATGAAAATGTATTAGCTATGTAAAAACTAATATAAGTACAATTTATGCCGTGGCTACATGCATTATTAGCTGAGTTGTGAACTTTTTGTTTACAAATTTACAATTGAGTATGCAAATGTATAAGCCGTGTAAAAACTAATATAAGTACAAATTCTGCCGTGGATACATGCATTATTGCTGAGTTGTTAACTTTTTGCTTACAAATTTACAATTGAGTATGCAAATGTATTAGCCTTGTAAAAACTAATATAAATACAAATTCTGAAGTGGATTCAGGCATTATTAGCTGAGTTGTGAAATTTTTGTTTACAAATTTATACCTGAGTATGCAAATGTATTAGCCTAGTAAAAACTAATATAAATACAAATTCTGAAGTGGATACATGAATTATTAGCTGAGTTGTGAACTTTTTGTTTACAAATTTACAATTGAGTATGCAAATGTATTAGCCATGTAAAAACTAATATAATTAGAAATTCTGAAGTGGATATATGCACTATTATCTGAGTTGTGAACTTTTTGTTTACAAATTTACAATTGAGCATGCAAATGTATTAGCCGTGTAAAAACTAATATAAATACAAATTCTGAAGTGGATACATGAATTATTAGCTGAGTTGTGAACTTTTTGTTTACAAATTTACTATTGAGTATGCAAATGTATTAGCCATGTAAAAACTAATATAATTACAAATTCTGAAGTGGATACATGAATTATTAGCTGAGTTGTGAACTTTTTGTTTACAAATTTACAATTGAGTATGCAAATGTATTAGCCATGTAAAAACTAATATAATTAGAAATTCTGAAGTGGATATATGCACTATTATCTGAGTTGTGAACTTTTTGTTTACAAATTTACAATTGAGTATGCAAATGCATTATTAGCTGAGTTGTTAACTTTTTGCTTTCAAATTTACAATTGAGTATGCAAATGTATTAGCCTTGTAAAAACTAATATAATTACAAATTCTGAAGTGGATTCAGGCATTATTAGCCGAGTTGTGAACTTTTTGTTTACAAATTTACAATTGAGTATGCAAATATATTAGCCATGTAAAAACTAATATAATTACAAATTCTGAAGTGGATATATGCACTATTATCTGAGTTGTGAACTTTTTGTTTACAGTTTTACAATTGAGCATGCAAATGTATTAGCCGTGTAAAAACTAATATAAATACAAATTCTGAAGTGGATACATGAATTATTAGCTGAGTTGTGAACTTTTTGTCTACAAATTTACAATTGAGTATGCAAATGTATTAGCCATGTAAAAACTAATATAATTACAAATTCTGAAGTGGATATATGCACTATTATCTGAGTTGTGAACTTTTTGTTTACAGTTTTACAATTGAGCATGCAAATGTATTAGCCGTGTAAAAACTAATATAAATACAAATTCTGAAGTGGATACATGAATTATTAGCTGAGTTGTGAACTTTTTGTTTACAAATTTACAATTGAGTATGCAAATGTATTAGCCATGTAAAAACTAATATAATTACAAATTCTGAAGTGGATATATGCACTATTATCTGAGTTGTGAACTTTTTGTTTACAAATTTACAATTGAGTATGCAAATGTATAAGCCGTGTAAAAACTAATATAAGTACAAATTCTGCCGTGGATACATGCATTATTAGCTGAGTTGTGAACTTTTTGTTTACAAATTTACAATTGAGTATGCAAATGAATTAGCCCTGTAAAAACTAATATAAATACAAATTCTGAAGTGGATAAAGGCATTATTAGCTGAGCTGTGAACTTTTTGTTTACAAATTTACAATTGAGTATGCAAATGTATTAGCCTTGTAAAAACGAATATAAATACAAATTCTGAAGTGGATACATGCATTATTAGCTGAGCTGTGAACTTTTTGTCTACAGATTTACAATTGAGTATGAAAATGTATTAGCTATGTAAAAACTAATATAAGTACAATTTATGCCGTGGCTACATGCATTATTAGCTGAGTTGTGAACTTTTTGTTTACAAATTTACAATTGAGTATGCAAATGTATAAGCCGTGTAAAAACTAATATAAGTACAAATTCTGCCGTGGATACATGCATTATTAGCTGAGTTGTTAACTTTTTGCTTACAAATTTACAATTGAGTATGCAAATGTATTAGCCTTGTAAAAACTAATATAAATACAAATTCTGAAGTGGATTCAGGCATTATTAGCTGAGTTGTGAAATTTTTGTTTACAAATTTATACCTGAGTATGCAAATGTATTAGCCTAGTAAAAACTAATATAAATACAAATTCTGAAGTGAATGCATTATTAGCTGAGTTGTGAACTTTTTGTTTACAAATTTACAATTGAGTATGCAAATGAATTAGCCCTGTAAAGACTAATATAAATACAAATTCTGAAGTGGATACAGGCATTATTAGCTGAGCTGTGAACTTTTTGTCTACAGATTTACAATTGAGTATGAAAATGTATTAGCCATGTAAAAACTAATATAAGTACAATTTATGCCGTGGTTACATGCATTATTAGCTGAGTTGTGAACTTTTTGTTTACAAATTTACAATTGAGTATGCAAATGTATAAGCCGTGTAAAAACTAATATAAGTACAAATTCTGCCGTGGATACATGCATTATTAGCTGAGTTGTTAACTTTTTGCTTACAAATTTACAATTGAGTATGCAAATGTATTAGCCTTGTAAAAACTAATATAAATACAAATTCTGAAGTGGATTCAGGCATTATTAGCTGAGTTGTGAAATTTTTGTTTACAAATTTATACCTGAGTATGCAAATGTATAAGCCTTGTAAAAACTAATATAAGTACAAATTCTGCCGTTAATACATGCATTATTAGCTGAGTTGTTAACTTTTTGCTTACAAATTTACAATTGAGTATGCAAATGTATTAGCCTTGTAAAAACGAATATAAATACAAATTCTGAAGTGGATACATGCATTATTAGCTGAGTTGTTAACTTTTTGCTTACAAATTTACAATTGAGTATGCAAATGTATTAGCCTTGTAAAAACTAATATAAATACAAATTCTGCCGTGGATACATGCATTATTAGCTGAGTTGTTAACTTTTTGCTTACAAATTTACAATTGAGTATGCAAATGTATTAGCCTTGTAAAAACTAATATAAGTACAAATTCTGCCGTGGATACATGCATTATTAGCTGAGTTGTTAACTTTTTGCTTACAAATTTACAATTGAGTATGCAAATGTATTAGCCTTGTAAAAACTAATATAAATACAAATTCTGAAGTGGATTCAGGCATTATTAGCTGAGTTGTGAAATTTTTGTTTACAAATTTATACCTGAGTATGCAAATGTATTAGCCTAGTAAAAACTAATATAAATACAAATTCTGAAGTGAATGCATTATTAGCTGAGTTGTGAACTTTTTGTTTACAAATTTACAATTGAGTATGCAAATGAATTAGCCCTGTAAAGACTAATATAAATACAAATTCTGAAGTGGATACAGGCATTATTAGCTGAGCTGTGAACTTTTTGTCTACAGATTTACAATTGAGTATGAAAATGTATTAGCCATGTAAAAACTAATATAAGTACAATTTATGCCGTGGTTACATGCATTATTAGCTGAGTTGTGAACTTTTTGTTTACAAATTTACAATTGAGTATGCAAATGTATAAGCCGTGTAAAAACTAATATAAGTACAAATTCTGCCGTGGATACATGCATTATTAGCTGAGTTGTTAACTTTTTGCTTACAAATTTACAATTGAGTATGCAAATGTATTAGCCTTGTAAAAACTAATATAAATACAAATTCTGAAGTGGATTCAGGCATTATTAGCTGAGTTGTGAAATTTTTGTTTACAAATTTATACCTGAGTATGCAAATGTATAAGCCTTGTAAAAACTAATATAAGTACAAATTCTGCCGTTAATACATGCATTATTAGCTGAGCTGTGAACTTTTTGTCTACAGATTTACAATTGAGTATGAAAATGTATTAGCCATGTAAAAACTAATATAAGTACAATTTATGCCGTGGTTACATGCATTATTAGCTGAGTTGTGAACTTTTTGTTTACAAATTTACAATTGAGTATGCAAATGTATAAGCCGTGTAAAAACTAATATAAGTACAAATTCTGCCGTTAATACATGCATTATTAGCTGAGTTGTTAACTTTTTGCTTACAAATTTACAATTGAGTATGCAAATGTATTAGCCTTGTAAAAACGAATATAAATACAAATTCTGAAGTGGATTCAGGCATTATTAGCTGAGTTGTGAACTTTTTGTTTTCAAATTTACAATTGAGTATGCAAATGTATAAGCCGTGTAAAAACTAATATAAGTACAAATTCTGCCGTTAATACATGCATTATTAGCTGAGTTGTTAACTTTTTGCTTACAAATTTACAATTGAGTATGCAAATGTATTAGCCTTGTAAAAACGAATATAAATACAAATTCTGAAGTGGATACATGCATTATTAGCTGAGCTGTTAACTTTTTGTCTACAGATTTACAATTGAGTATGAAAATGTATTAGCCATGTAAAAACTAATATAAGTACAATTTATGCCGTGGCTACATGCATTATTAACTGAGTTGTGAACTTTTTGTTTACAAATTTACAATTGAGTATGCAAATGTATTAGCCTTGTAAAAACTAATATAAATACAAATTCTGAAGTGGATTCAGGCATTATTAGCTGAGTTGTGAAATTTTTGTTTACAAATTTATACCTGAGTATGCAAATGTATTAGCCTTGTAAAAACTAATATAAATACAAATTCTGAAGTGGATTCAGGCATTATTAGCTGAGTTGTGAAATTTTTGTTTACAAATTTATACCTGAGTATGCAAATGTATTAGCCTTGTAAAAACTAATATAAATACAAATTCTGAAGTGGATTCAGGCATTATTAGCTGGGTTGTGAACTTTTTGTTTTCAAATTTACAATTGAGTATGCAAATGTATAAGCCGTGTAAAAACTAATATAAGTACAAATTCTGCCGTTAATACATGCATTATTAGCTGAGCTGTGAATACAAATTCTAAAGTGGATTCAGGCATTATTAGCTGAGTTGTGAACTTTTTGTTTACAAATTTATACCTGAGTATGCAAATGTATAAGCCTTGTAAAAACTAATATAAGTACAAATTCTGCCGTTAATACATGCATTATTAGCTGAGTTGTTAACTTTTTGCTTACAAATTTACAATTGAGTATGCAAATGTATTAGCCGTGTAAAAACGAATATAAATACAAATTCTGAAGTGGATATATGCATTATTATCTGAGTTGTGAACTTCTTGTCTACAGATTTACAATTGAGTAATTCAAATGTATTAGCCGTGTAAAAACTTATATGAATACAAATTCTGAAGTCGAAAAAAGGCATTATTAGCTGAGTTGTGAACTTTTTGTTTACAAATTTACAATTGAGTATGCAAATGTATAAGCCGTGTAAAAACTAATATAAGTACAAATTCTGCCGTGGATACATGCATTATTAGCTGAGTTGTTAACTTTTTGCTTACAAATTTACAATTGAGTATGCAAATGTATTAGCCTTGTAAAAACTAATATAAATACAAATTCTGAAGTGGATTCAGGCATTATTAGCTGAGTTGTGAAATTTTTGTTTACAAATTTATACCTGAGTATGCAAATGTATTAGCCTTGTAAAAACTAATATAAATACAAATTCTGAAGTGGATTCAGGCATTATTAGCTGGGTTGTGAACTTTTTGTTTTCAAATTTACAATTGAGTATGCAAATGTATAAGCCGTGTAAAAACTAATATAAGTACAAATTCTGCCGTTAATACATGCATTATTAGCTGAGCTGTGAATACAAATTCTAAAGTGGATTCAGGCATTATTAGCTGAGTTGTGAACTTTTTGTTTTCAAATTTACAATAGAGTATGCAAATGTATTAGCCATGTAAAAAATAATATAAATACAAATTCTGAAGTGGATATATGCATTATTATCAGAGTTCTGAACTTTTTGTTTACAAATTTACAATTGAGTATGCAAATTTATAAGCCGTGTAAGAACTAATATAAGTACAAATTCTGCCGTTAATACATGCATTATTAGCTGAGCTGTGAATACAAATTCTAAAGTGGATTCAGGCATTATTAGCTGAGTTGTGAACTTTTTGTTTTTAAATTTACAATTGAGTATGCAAATGTATTAGCCTTGTAAAAACTAATATAAATACAAATTCTGAAGTGGATTCAGGTATTATTAGCTGAGTTGTGAACTTTTTGTTTTCAAATTTACAATAGAGTATGCAAATGTATTAGCCATGTAAAAAATAATATAAATACAAATTCTGAAGTGGATATATGCATTATTATCTGAGTTGTAAACTTTTTGTTTACAAATTTACAATTGAGTATGCAAATGTATTAGCCATGTAAAAACTAATATAAATACAAATTCTGAAGTGGATATATGCATTATTATCTGAGTTCTGAACTTTTTGTTTACAAATTTACAATTGAGTATGCAAATTTATAAGCCGTGTAAGAACTAATATAAGTACAAATTCTGCCGTTAATACATGCATTATTAGCTGACCTGTGAATACAAATTCTAAAGTGGATTCAGGCATTATTAGCTGAGTTGTGAACTTTTTGTTTTTAAATTTACAATTGAGTATGCAAATGTATAAGCCGTGTAAAAACTAATATAAGTACAAATTCTGCCGTGGATACATGCATTATTAGCTGAGTTGTTAACTTTTTGCTTACAAATTTACAATTGAGTATGCAAATGTATTAGCCTTGTAAAAACTAATATAAATACAAATTCTGAAGTGGATTCAGGCATTATTAGCTGAGTTGTGAAATTTTTGTTTACAAATTTATACCTGAGTATGCAAATGTATTAGCCTTGTAAAAACTAATATAAATACAAATTCTGAAGTGGATTCAGGCATTATTAGCTGAGTTGTGAACTTTTTGTTTACAAATTTACAATTGAGTATACAAATGTATTAGCCTTCTAAAAACTAATATAAGTACAAATTCTGCCGTGGATACATGCATTATTAGCTGAGTTGTGAACTTTTTGTTTACAAATTTACAATTGAGTATGCAAATGTATTAGCCATGTAAAAACTAATATAAATACAAATTCTGAAGTGGATACAGGCATTATTAGCTGAGTTGTGAACTTTTTGTTTACAAATTTACAATTGAGTATGCAAATGTATTAGCCTTGTAAAAACTAATATAAATACAAATTCTGCCGTGGATACATGCATTATTAGCGGAGTTGTGAACTTTTTGTTTACAAATTTACAATTGAGTATGCAAATGTATAAGCCTTGTAAAAACTAATATAAATACAAATTCTAAAGTGGATACATGCATGATTAGCTGAGATGTGAACTTTTTGTTTCAAATTTCATTATTAGCTGAGATGTGAACTTTTTGTTTACAAATTTACAATTGAGTATGCAAATGTATTAGCCATGTAAAAACTAATATAAATACAAATTCTGAAGTGGATATATGCATTATTATCTGAGTTGTGAACTTTTTGTTTACAAATTTACAATTGAGTATGCAAATTTATAAGCCGTGTAAGAACTAATATAAGTACAAATTCTGCCGTTAATACATGCATTATTAGCTAAGCTGTGAATACAAATTCTAAAGTGGATTCAGGCATTATTAGCTGAGTTGTGAACTTTTTGTTTACAAATTTACAATTGAGTATACAAATGTATTAGCCTTCTAAAAACTAATATAAGTACAAATTCTGCCGTGGATACATGCATTATTAGCTGAGTTGTGAACTTTTTGTTTACAAATTTACAATTGAGTATGCAAATGTATTAGCCATGTAAAAACTAATATAAATACAAATTCTGAAGTGGATTCAGGCATTATTAGCTGAGTTGTGAAATTTTTGTTTACAAATTTATACCTGAGTATGCAAATGTATTAGCCTTGTAAAAACTAATATAAATACAAATTCTGAAGTGGATTCAGGCATTATTAGCTGAGTTGTGAACTTTTTGTTTACAAATTTACAATTGAGTATGCAAATGTATTAGCCTTCTAAAAACTAATATAAGTACAAATTCTGCCGTGGATACATGCATTATTAGCTGAGTTGTGAAATTTTTGTTTACAAATTTATACCTGAGTATGCAAATGTATTAGCCTTGTAAAAACTAATATAAATACAAATTCTGAAGTGGATTCAGGCATTATTAGCTGAGTTGTGAACTTTTTGTTTACAAATTTACAATTGAGTATGCAAATGTATTAGCCTTCTAAAAACTAATATAAGTACAAATTCTGCCGTGGATACATGCATTATTAGCTGAGTTGTGAACTTTTTGTTTACAAATTTACAATTGAGTATGCAAATGTTTTAGCCATGTAAAAACTAATATAAATACAAATTCTGAAGTGGATACAGGCATTATTAGCTGAGTTGTGAACTTTTTGTTTACAAATTTACAATTGAGTATGAAAATGTATTAGCCTTGTAAAAACTAATATAAATACTGTTGGGATTTTCCCCCCAACGCAGGTGCATGAGTATCCGGATTAAATAAGTAGACTTTAGCCGTTTTGCATTAATACATATACATAAGTTTATTATATATTGAATGGAGAACAAAAGAATGGCACGCAAGATCGACTGCTCTTGAAACCACGCCGCGCAAGACTGAAATCAAAAGTGTGGCCAGTTGAGAATAATATGCTGGCCAAAACGGTCCTCAGATGGAGTTACCAGATTGTTACTTTGGATGAGGCGCTTAATTCGAACACACCCCCTCAAAGTAGCAATCCTATACTATATATTATTTATGCCCAAGGAAAGAATACAATTATTATGCTTGCTACTGCATAATCCTTTGGTGAGGACATCAGCGGGCATCTTCTCAGTCGGCATGTACGCTACCGTGATATCACCACTCTTCTCCTTCTCTTGTATGAAGTGATGTCGGACATCAATGTGTTTAGTCCGAGGATGGAAGCCGAACCCCTTCACCAGTTGTTGTGCGCTCTGGTTGTCGTTGAAAATTCGGATGGAATCACAAGTCGATCCGATCCGGTTAAGGAGAGCCACGGTACGCTGCTTACGCGCCTCCCAGGATATGGAAGCGCCTGCCAGGATGAACGCTTGCCCTGAATAAGAGCGACGGTCGGATAGGTTGGACCCCCAATCCGCATCCACGAGGCCGTAAAGGTCATCTCCAGTCTTCTTGAAGAGTAACCCAAGCATCTTCGTACCCTTTAAGTACCGTAGGATACGCTTCGACGCCTTCCAGTGCTCGGCTGAGTAGTTGGAGTTGAACTGACTCAGGAAATTCACTGCGAACGCGATATCTGGTCGCGTAGAAACTGCAAGAAACATAAGAGAACCAATTAAGCTTTGATAAGGATACCGTTTCATCTCCTCCTCGTCTGGGTTCTCTGGTCGCTTCAGTGCTGATTTGGACTCGATCGGGGTGATAGCCGGCTTGCAGTCTTCCATGCCGTATTTTCGAAGGATAGCGTCGATGTACTTCTCTTGGCTCATGAAGACTGTCTGCTGCCTCGCATTCTGTTTGAACTCGATGCCCAAGCACGTTTTGACTGGTCCAAAATCCTTCATCTTGAATGATGCTCCCAAGTGAGCTTTGGTTTCAAGCAGCCAGTTAGGATAATTTGACGCCAAAAGCAAATCATCAACATATATGGTGACAAGTAGAAACTTTCCGTCTCCTTGCTTGACAAACAGGCATGGATCTTGCTCAGTTGGGTTAAGTCCGATTTCCTTAAGCTTCTCTGTAAGCTTGCAATACCAACGAAGTCCTGATTGACGAAGTCCGTAGAGTGCCTTTCGTAGTAAACAAACAGGATCTCTCATTTGTTTTAAGGATTTTCTCCAAAAACATGCTGCCTTTCTAAAATCTGTTGATGCTAACTCCTGCTTTGATCCGATTTTCGCGTCTGATTCCAGCTGCTCCATGAACTCGCTGAAACCCTCAGGTATATCCATGAATACCTGCTCCTCTAGCTCACCGTTGAGGTAGGCAGTGACGACGTCCATTTGGTGAATTTCCATCTGAAATTCTGCTGATAGAGCAACCAATAGTCGCACTGATGTAAATCGCGCTACAGGTGAGTAGGACTCAAAGAAATCTTCTCCAGGTTTCTGCGCATATCCCTTGGCAACTAAACGGGCTTTCTTTCTTCCCAGAATGTTGCCGTCGTCCTTGGTTTGGAAAACCATCTTGTTTCCAATCACTTTCCGATTGTTTGGGCGTTCTGTTATCTCCCAAGTTTTGTTGAGGACTTGGGCCATAAACTCGTCTTCCACTGCGCGCTTCCAATGAGCTGCCTCTTTGGATTTGAACGCCTCTTCCAGTGTCAAAGGATCCCCTGTTACTGCTAAGAATGCCAATTCGCAATCCTCAAATTCGTCATCAATCGATGTGTCATTTTCTGCGGGATCATTGTTGGGAGTTTCATCTTCCTGTCTCTGCTGATACAGTTTACGTGGCCTTCCACGCTGTCCGGTTCTCAGCAATTTTGGGCGTCCTCTGCCCCGTCTCTCCACAACAGGAGTCTCTTCTTCTACGTCGCTGCTGCTAGAAACTTCTACTTGTTCGTCCGGTAAATTATTTGTCATTTGAATAGACAATTCTCCCTCAGCTTCGTTCTCGTAAAATTCTTCATATTTACTCTTAAACCCTGATGTATTCATAAACTTTACATCATTGCTCACCACGATGGATCTTCTCTGAGGAGAATAAAGGCGATACGCTTTCGATTCTGCAGCGTATCCTACCAGTATGCATTCCTCAGATCGTGACTCAAAC
The DNA here is from genome assembly GCF_030179895.1 of Drosophila kikkawai. NCBI lineage: Eukaryota > Metazoa > Arthropoda > Insecta > Diptera > Drosophilidae > Drosophila > Drosophila kikkawai. The sequence continues at coordinate 30,971 of NW_027222705.1, forward strand.
TTTCCCTTATTCGTGCCTTTTATTAATGCATACGCCTTTGTTCCAAATGTACGTAAATACATTACCGTGGGAACTTTAGCTGTCCAATAGGTGTAGGGTAGCTCCCCAAATAGAGCCTTCGTTGGGCACCGGTTACGGAGATAGGAAGCCGTGCTAATAGCTTCTGCCCAATATGACGGAGGAGCCCCCGCTTGCTTCATCATGCACCTGGCCATTTCTACCAAAGTGCGGTTCTGCCGCTCTGCCACGCCGTTTTGTTGAGGAGTATGTGGCGCTGACAGACGTCTGCTAATTCCGCTTTGTCGCAGGAATTCGTCGGATTCCTTATTCAGGAATTCGGTTCCATTATCGCTCTGTAATTGTTTAATTTTGTTACCTGTTACATTTTCTGCTAAGGCTTTGAACGATTTAAACGCGTTTAATACGTCCGACTTTTGCTTTAAGAAATATACCGAGCTATATCGCGAATAGTCATCGATAAATGTAACGAAGTACTTGCATCCGCTTTTTGGCTGTGTACGCATCGGTCCACACACGTCACTGTGCACAATTTCTGGAGTTTTCTGCGATCTCTTTTCCGTAGCACTTTTATACGTATTTGCCGTTTGCTTTTCGCTGATGCAAATTTCACACTGCGGTAGTTTGTCATTTTCTTTTAGCTTCATTCCGTGAACTTTTCCACACAACGCCATTCTCTTTAAGTCTTTTTCGTTTAGATGGCCCAACCGGCGATGCCATGTTTCTATTTCGCTTTGTTCTTCGTTCACTTTGTTTGCTTCATTCTTTTCGGTATTCAAATAATACAAATTTCCGTATTTCTTTGCTCGAAGCCAAACTTCATTATTATTTTTCATAATTATCGCTTCTTCCTTACGAAAACGCACTTCGTAACCTTTTTCCGTTATTTTTGAAACAGAAAGCAAATTCTGACGAAGATCCGACACAAATAGCACTTCTTTAAGGGTGATCTTCTCATTCCCCTTTCCTTTAATGTCTATCTTCACGTCACCAACACCATTAACCTTCGTTGTGTTGCTGTCGGCCAAATGCAATGTTTTTTCAAAGCTTTTTATTTCACCGAACAAATTCTTATTGGAACTCATATGTGCCGAGCAACCGCTGTCCAGACACCACATATCATTTCGCCCTTCGGCTATGAATGCGTGTTCATTCACGTTCATCGTCATTTCCTTTTTGTACCGATTTCCGTTGGTTTCGCGTTCCTCGTTCTTCGCACTATAGCTGCTCTCTTTCGGCTTCACTCGACAATTTCGCGCTATATGTCCTACCTTGTTGCACACAAAGCATTTTCTGCTCTCCTTTTGAGGCTTGCCTTCTTTACCGGTTTTCTTTCGGTTTGCGTACAAAGCACTTTGTTCTTCGCGGTCACTTTTCGTTTTTTTTGCCTCCGATTCCTCCAATATTTTAACACGGAGCACGTCTGGACTTGGCAAGTCGTCACGTGTCTCGATCGCACACCTAAATGTCTCGTATGAGTCGGGCAAGCTGTATAGCAAGAGAATCGCGAGCAAATCGTCTCCAATTGTCACTCCGATCTCTTTTAATTTCTTCACCGCATCGAAGAAACCGTTGATGTGAAGGCGGGCGTCGTCCCCCTCACTCATTCGCGACAATGCTACACGCTTTAACAAGCTGGCCTTTCGCACTGGCCCTTTTGATTGAATTTCAACCAATAATCTCTGGATGTGGTGCAATCCTCGATCAAACCTAACTCGGATGTACTTATCGCCAAAAGTATATCTGCTCGAGCTTTCTCGTCTTTAATGGTCAATTCTGCGAGATCACTTTCATTAGTGGGACACTTTTTCGTACCGTTCACGTATGGCCATAAATCATTCTTCACAAGTATAGCACACATTTGCAACTTCCATGTATCGTAGTTCTCCGCGTTTAGCGGTTCGATGCGCATGTATGTACCCGCCATTTTTCACAGCGTCTCTCGTGTCTCTCCTTTCGCACTTATTTAATTTTCTGTCTTCGATACTACGCGTCCTGGGCCCATAACCTGTTGGGATTTTCCCCCCAACGCAGGTGCATGAGTATCCGGATTAAATAAGTAGACTTTAGCCGTTTTGGATTAATACATATACATAAGTTTATTATATATTGAATGGAGAACAAAAGAATGGCACGCAAGATCGACTGCTCTTGAAACCACGCCGCGCAAGACTGAAATCAAAAGTGTGGCCAGTTGAGAATAATATGCTGGCCAAAACGGTCCTCAGATGGAGTTACCAGATTGGTACTTTGGATGAGGCGCTTAATTCGAACAAATACAAATTCTGAAGTGGATTCAGGCATTATTAGCTGAGTTGTGAAATTTTTGTTTACAAATTTATACCTGAGTGTGCAAATGTATTAGCCTTGTAAAAACTAATATAAATACAAATTCTGAAGTGGATACAGGCATTATTAGCTGAGTTGTGAACTTTTTGTTTACAAAATTACAATTGAGTATGCAAATGTATTAGCCTTGTAAAAACTAATATAAATACAAATTCTGCCGTGGATACATGCATTATTAGCGGAGTTGTGAACTTTTTGTTTACAAATTTACAATTGAGTATGCAAATGTATTAGCCATGTAAAAACTAATATAAATACAAATTCTGAAGTGGATACAGGCATTATTAGCTGAGTTGTGAACTTTTTGTTTACAAATTTACAATTGAGTATGCAAATGTATTAGCCTTGTAAAAACTAATATAAATACAAATTCTGCCGTGGATACATGCATTATTAGCGGAGTTGTGAACTTTTTGTTTACAAATTTACAATTGAGTATGCAAATGTATTAGCCATGTAAAAACTAATATAAATACAAATTCTGAAGTGGATACAGGCATTATTAGCTGAGTTGTGAACTTTTTGTTTACAAATTTACAATTGAGTATGCAAATGTATTAGCCTTGTAAAAACTAATATAAATACAAATTCTAAAGTGGATACATGCATGATTAGCTGAGATGTGAACTTTTTGTTTCAAATTTCATTATTAGCTGAGATGTGAACTTTTTGTTTACAAATTTACAATTGAGTATGCAAATGTATTAGCCATGTAAAAACTAATATAAATACAAATTCTGAAGTGGATACATGCATTATTAGCTGAGTTGTGAACTTTTTGTTTACAAATTTCATTATTAGCTGCGCTGTGAACTTTTTGTTTACAAATTTACAATTGAGTATGCAAATGTATTAGCCATGTAAAAACTAATATAAATACTAAATTCTGAAGTGGATACAGGCATTATTAGCTGAGTTGTGAACTTTTTGTTTACAAATTTACAATTGAGTATGCAAATGTATTAGCCTTGTGTCACGAGTGTCACGATCCGGTTCCGATGGAGAACCATTAGACAGCAACGGTCTGGCATCTCGGAGTTAGTTGGCGAAGAGTTGGAGAACGAGAACGACAAGCAACGCCAGCTCCGCGAGAACGACATTTTCGCAAACGTATTAATCAAATAACGCACATATATCTGTATCCATTAATATTCTATAATCGAGTTGTTCATCATTAAAGTACAATTAAGATCACGAGTTATTGTCTTTATTCACCGTAAGCCGTGCTATCTATTCGCCTTATTCCTGACACATCAACAGCGACTCACACATTCCCCTACACAACGACAAAGTATTGGAGTGTGTGTGACATTTTCAGAAGTGGGATAGTGCGCAATAAGTGAAAACGAACCAAGATAAATGGACATAACGTAAAACGAAAGTTATTCACAATGCCGGGGAAGAACTATTTAACTAAGAAAGCCCTACAACATAGGTGCAGAGAAGCGGGACTCTCGACATCGGGAAATCGTGAGGACATGCTAAGGAGATTGAACTCTCAAAACAGCGACGATGAGTACATAAGTGCAGAAAACCAGTCGCTTCAAAAGAAGATTGTCGAGCTGGAGAAAACGGTACGAGAGCTTCAGGAGCGTTCTTTTCACCCTTCAGTAATTTCATCACCAATCGAAAAAGCTGCAACAGTAAACGAAGATCAGCCAGCCAACGGTAGCGAGACAACGAGTGATAAACTTGACGAAAAACGGCAACAACAACCAATCGACCTACGATCCAACGAGATGCATGTGCAGAAGGTAACGAATTTGCCAAATATAGATGTGGCAACGTCTCAGCCACAGCTAAACGAAATCTACCCACCTCAACAACACAACATGCACTTTGCTACGTCACAGCAAAGCGATGTATACCCAACTCAACCACGCAACATGCAATTTGCTACGTCACAGCAAAACGATGTATACCCAACTCAACCACACAACATGCACTTTGCTACGTCACAGCGAAATGTTATCTACCCGACTCAGACTCACAACGTGCACTTTTCTACGTCACAGAAATTCACAGACTGTGCTACCTCACAGCCAAACGTAAACAATCCTGTCACTTACTCAAACTTTGGAAATTTTGTAACTTCGGGAAACGACTTTAATCAAGGCAGTACATTTCCACGACATCAACCAATGTATAACGAGTATCCATATGCTCGTGCTAGCCACTTGGATAACAGGATCCCTGCTGGGAACGAACATTTCAATCACGCTTATGGAAACGTCAGTGATATTGTCACGCTGCTTCCAGAATTCAATCCATCGTCTGGTAAATCCCTGGACTCACATCAGTTTGTAAAGCGTGTCAACTCCCTTCATAACGCTTACCGTTGGGATGATCGTAAGCTAATATTTGCAGTTCAACAAAAGATGCTGGGTGCTGCTCGTTATTGGGTAGACTCTACGGATCAAATATTTCAAACATGGCCCCAGTTTACTGAACGATTTTTGAATGACTTCCCATGTCTCAGTAACCCGGCAGACGTTCACCTTAAAATGTCAAAAACGAATAGAGATTCCACCGAGTCACCATCAGATTATTTCTACAAGATGCTCGCTTTGGGTAAAAAGGGTGAGTTACCAGATTCAGCAATTTGCACACACATTATCAACGGAATAAACGACTACGATTTAAAGAGAAAAATATCCAACAGTTATGTTTCCTGTAACGAACTACTACGCGATATTCTTGCGTACTCCGCGCATAATATTATAAAGCATAACGCCATTCAAATGTCAAACAAACGGGATCTTAACGTCAGCCTTCAGAAGCCGAATTCTTCATTAAATACAAAACGTCCTTTCAACGATAAAGTCGAGGTATCGGTTAAATGCTACAATTGTCAGAAGGTTGGACATTATTCTTCGAAATGTCCTGAGCCTCAGCGAAAGCCTCGTTGCACGCACTGCAACCGCATAACACACGATTCTGCCAGCTGCCCCGATAACCAAAAGACAGGTCAAAAAATTAATAAAATTGACTCTGATCCTGATTCAGAAATCTCCAAATCGATTTCGGTGAACGGTAATAAAACCATCGCATTCGTAGATCCAGGCAGTACGCGAACCCTAATTCGAAAGTCATTCGCCGAAAGCGTAGGTGTTCTACAACGATGTGCTGTTACCCTGAACGGATTTGGTGGTGGGAAATTCCTTTGTACACAGAAACTATTCGCGAAAATTGTAATTGACGATTCGGATTACGAAGTTGAAGTTTTGGTCGTAGAAGACAAACTAATAACCGAAAATGTACTTTTGGGTAAGGATATCCTTTGTCGCGATGGAAACAAATTGATCATCCTCGGTAATGAGTGTTATGTAGAGAATATTCGAAAAATTCAAACAAGCCAAGAGCGTTCGTCAGTTGAGAACGAACTCATAAACAAATTGGTATCGGAAAATGCGTCTTGCTTTGCGGAGAAAGCTAACGAGCTCGGTAAATGCTCTCTAACTAAAATGGAAATAACTTTAACATCAAACGTTCCCTGCTTCACTAAGCCTTACCGTACTCCTTTTGCACTCAGACCTGTCGTCGGTAATATTATCTCCGAGTTACTCGATAGTGATATCATTCGTCCGTCAGACTCCCCTTATGCATCTGGAATTGTCGTCGTTGAAAAACAGAATGGTGAACATCGTCTTTGCGTCGACTACCGACGTCTCAACAGTATAACCGTCAAAATACCATTTCCAATGCCAAATCTGGAGGAGCAATTTGCCCAATTAGCCGGGAATACCTATTTTTCTCAGCTGGACTTGCGTATGGGATATCATCAAATCGAGGTTTGCGAATCATCCAAACAATTCACCGCATTTGTAACTTCAGACGGCCACTACGAATATAACAGGATGCCGTTCGGTCTTGTCAATGCTCCAGCAGTATTTCAAGCGGTCATGAACAAAATAGTCAAACGTATGGAGCCAGGTGAGGTACTCGCATATTTAGATGACGTCATCATTCCCAGCAAATCATTTGATGAGGGTATCCAACGACTCGGAAAATTCTTCCGAATCCTTAAAGAGAGCGGTTTAACACTTCGCTACGACAAATGTAAATTTCTTCAATCCGAAATAACTTTCTTGGGCCATATTGTCAACAAAGATGGAATCACTCCAGGCGAAAACAAGGTGAGCGCTATTAAAAACTTCAAAGTCCCCACCAACGTAAAAGACGTCAGACGATTTTTGGGCCTAACGGGATTCTTTTGAAAATTTGTTGAAAACTACTCCCTAATTACAAGACCCCTTACACGACTGTTGCGTAAGGTAGAGCAAAACAGCTTCGATTGGGGAAATGACCAGCAACGGGCTTTTAACGAGCTAATCGATAAATTATGCTGTGTTCCAGTTTTGGTTCTGTACGACTTTGCTGCACATCATGAGGTACACACAGATGCTTGTGCGATCGGACTAGCAGGAGTCTTACTGCAATCTCAAGACAAAACGAATTGGCGACCCGTGTGTTACTTCAGTAGGCACTGTACTGACGCTGAAAGTCGATACCATAGCTACGAACTCAAAACGTTGGCCGTCGTAGAAACGCTACAAAGGTTCAGGGTGTATATTCTAGGAAAACCCTTCCGACTCGTCACAGACTGTTCCGCCATCGCCAAGGTAAAGCTTAATAAAGAATTGAGTCGCACGTTGGTGGATTAAAATACTGGACTACGACTGCGAATTCATTCATCGTGATGGTAGTAAAATGGCCCATGTGGATGCCATGAGCCGCGCTCCCGTTTCACCTCCCGAAAAATCCTTACAGGAAGTAGTGCGCACCATAATTACGGACGTCGATGACTGGTTGCTAACTATGCAGCTTCAGGATGAGGCCCTTGTCCAAATATTTGCTGTATTGAAGGAGCATCGTACCGGAAATCAACTAAAACAACTTCAAGCTGATTACGTCATCAAAAATCACCGTCTATATCGCAAGGTCGAAAAAGGAATAGCCTTCGTTGTACCAAAGTCCGTGAGATGGCGCATTGTTAAGATGTGTCATGATGATTTTGGGCATTTCGGTCTGGACAAAACAATTGGACGAATTCAAGAAAAGTTTTGGTTCCCAAGAATGCGGAAGTACGTAAAAGAATACATTTCAACATGCATTCAATGCTGCTACTACAAATCTAAAGGAGGCAAGCCCGAAGGTTGCATGCATTATAGTGACGCCGATCCAGTACCATTTCGCAGGCTACACATCGATCATTTGGGACCGTTTATTCGAAGCAAACGCGGAAATACCCATATACTAGCCATATCCGATCCCTTCAGTAAATATCTGATTGTAAAGGCAGTTAAAAATACAAAAACTCTTCCAGTGCTGAACATTCTAAATGAAGTCTCCAGCTACTTCGGTCTGCCGAAAATAATAATATCCGATCGTGGAACTGCTTTTACCTCGAAACAATTTGAAGAATACTGTATGCACAACCAGATTCAACACATTAAAAATGCTGTGCGAACACCTCGTGCAAATGGACAAGTAGAGCGCGCCAATCAAACCATTCTTAACTACGTACGCACAGTGAACGACCACCCGAAGGATTGGGATCTTACCTTACACAATCTTCAATGGAGTGTAAACTCTCAAAAGAACGAAACCTCAGGATTCAGCCCGATTGATTTGGTGTTTAACTTTAATCCTATTGATGTAGTCCAGAACCATCTCACTGCAGCTATACACACCGATTTGGAATTAGACGAGAAAGAATCTGTCATCGACAACAGAAACCAAGCGCTCGTCAATATTGCAAGCGAGCGAGCTAAATGGAAACAACGCTTTGATACCAAACACGCTAACCCTTCTATCTACTCCACAGGTAACCTTGTAGTCGTTGAAAATGAACCAGCTGCTACAGGCGAGTCGCGAAAGCTCGAACCACGCTATCGAGGACCATATATCGTCGTCAAGGTCCTTGGAAACGATCGTTATGTAATCGAAGACATCCCAGGTATTCAGATTACAGGACGTAAATACAGTTCTGTCTATTCCTCGGATAAAATCAAGCCGTGGTGCTCCAACGTCCCTGAGTTGGATGTTCCCGACGATGACGAGGATCGAATCGAGGACGATCCGAATGCAGGATTGGCCGAGCTGTCACGAGTGTCACGATCCGGTTCCGATGGAGAACCATTAGACAGCAACGGTCTAGCATCTCGGAGTTAGTTGGCGAAGAGTTGGAGAACGAGAACGACAAGCAACGCCAGCTCCGCGAGAACGACATTTTCGCAAACGTATTAATCAAATAACGCACATATATCTGTATCCATTAATATTCTATAATCGAGTTGTTCATCATTAAAGTACAATTAAGATCACGAGTTATTGTCTTTATTCACCGTAAGCCGTGCTATCTATTCGCCTTATTCCTGACAAATCAACAGCGACTCACACATTCCCCTACACAACGACAATGTTTTTTTTTTTTTTATATTCCATTTATTAACAACATTTAATCCTTAGTAATATACAAATAACAACAAACAGAAAAGAACGAAGACTGCAAATTGTTTGATTGAAGGCTGCTTTGATTTACGGTGTAGAGGGCCTTGGTCGCGCGGTACCGCCGCTAGGCATTGCTTCGCGCGAGGTACGGGCCACCTACTCTGCACGCATCCTTCTCTCCGTCTCCAGAGTTCTCAGCGTTTTCATGACGCTTGCCACAAAAGTGGCAGTCGCGTCCCAGGCCTTCTGGCTGCCAAGCATAGTGGGGACCAGAATGTCAGCTCCGATGGCAGCGCCCACAACTTCCTCCAGTGCCAGCCGCTCGTGGTGAAAACGATGGCATTCGAAAAGAACGTGGTGCGCGTTCTCTTCGACTCCGGTCCCGCATTCCGGGCAGTGGTCCTCTGGGTCGTGGCCGAAACGTTTTAGGTAGCTCCGAAAACAACCGTGCCCACTGAGCGCCTGTGTCAGGTAGAAGTCTACCTCGCCGTGCTTTCGGGTGATCCAGCTTTGGATATCAGGGATCAAGCGGTGAGTCCAACGGCCCTTTGTGGAACTGTCCCACCGGGACTGCCACCGGGCGATACTACTGCTTCTGGCGCTGCTCCTGACCTCACGCCTCGCCAAAGAGTTTCCCGGCTCGTGTGAGAGGCGGGCTTCCTGGGCTTCTCGAACCAGCTCACATATCGGCACCTGCCCCGCTATGACTAGGGCCGCGTCGTCGGAGACAGTCCGGAAGGCGCACGCTACTCTTAGAGCGCATAGGCGGTACACCCCTTCTACACCCCTCACATAGCTCCTGACTTTCACAGCCTCCGCCCAGGCTGGGGCTGCATAGAGGAGTTGCGACGTGACGACGCTCATGAGCAGCTTCCTCTTGCACTGCTTGGGCCCCCTGGTGTTCAGCAGGATCCTGGAGAGGGACCTTGCGGTTTCGCTGGCCTTTTTATGAACATACTCTAGGTGTTCTCTGTAGCAGATTGGAAGTCCACCTACCCGGATCTCCGCCGTTTCCACTCGCTTCCTGCTGGAGATCAGGACTGCCTCGGTCTTGTGCGAGGCCAGTTCGAGGCCGGCGACTGCAAGCCAGGACTCGACCGCACGGATCGCGCTATTTGCCGCCATCTCCGCATCTGCCAGCTCCTTCGCCACTACCACCAGCGCCACGTCGTCGGCAAAGCCAACGATAGTGGTGTTCGAGGATAGCGGGAGGTTTAGCACCCCGTTATACATCGTGTTCCAGAGCAGTGGTCCCAGAACGGAGCCCTGCGGGACTCCGGCTGAGACCTCGTGCGTTCTGGTACCCTGGGACGTGTCCACGATGAGACTCCTCTCGCTGAGGTAGCTGCGGACTATCCTTAGCAGGTAGCCCGGGATGCTGAAGGCTTCCAGAGCCTCCAGTGTCCGCCTCCAGTCCGCAGAGTTGAATGCGTTCCGGATGTCAAGAGTAACAACCAGGCAGTATTCCTTGGCGCCTTTTTTCCATCTCGCGCCAGCGATAGCGTTCGCGGCCAGGTTTGTGACCGTTTCAATGGCATCCAGGGTCGATCTCCTCTTCCGGAAGCCGAACTGGTTTGGCGCGAGCCCACCAGCGCGCTCTATCGCTGCCTCCAGCCTTACAACAATCATCTTCTCAAATACCTTCCCAATCGTATCCAGCAGACAGATGGGTCTGTACGAAGATGCCTCGCCCGCTGGCTTCCCCGGTTTCGGGAGAAGAAGAAGCTTCTGGCGCTTCCATCTCACTGGGAACGAGCCTTCCGCCAGGCACTTGTTGAACAAATCGGCGATCGCTTTGGCGTGCAGTGTGAGCAGCAGTTTGGTCGCCCTGTTAGGGATTGAATCAGGGCCTGGCGCCTTCTTGTTTTTGAGCGTCCTCGCTGACACTAAGATCTCCTGCTCCGAGACCGGGCATATCTCCATGGGCTCCCTGCTCACATGGAAGTTGAGCGGTTGCCCAGTCGGAAATAGCACCCGGACTATGCCTTCGAGAGCCTCAGGGTCCGTTGGCGCCTTGCTGCCAGCGCTCACTCGCTTTACGACTTTCTGGTAGGCCCCGCCCCATGGGTCCTTCTCCACGTCGTCGCATAGCTTAAGAAAGCACTCTCTCTTACTGGACTTTATCGCCTTCTTTAGGGCCGCCCTTGCGGTTCTGTAAGCCTCGCTGCGGGCTGGTAAGTTCGGAGAGCCGCGCGCTCTCTGGACTTTCCTCCTGGCTCGGAGGCAAGAGGAGCGGAGGTTTGCGATGTCATCGCTCCACCAGTACACCGGTGCGTGATGCTTCCGGAAAGATTTCCGCTTCTGCATACTTGCATTGCATGCACGCTCGACCGCGGCCGCCAGTTTGAGCGCAGCGTCGTTAGCGCTGTCCGTTTCGTCTGTGGCTAGGCCCGCTAAGGCGCTCGAGAACGCTTGGGCGTTGAGCGTGTCTTGCCGATATGCCTTATTTGCGCTGGGCGGGATCGTCCTGCTCGGTGAGTTCTCGCCGAGGGAGACGAGGATGGCCTCATGATCGCTGGCTGTATAGATCTCGCTGATCCTCCACCTGGCTAGGCAGGCTAGTGCACTGCTAGCGTAAGTGAGGTCTATAACGGACCCTGCTCCCGCTCTGTTGAAGGTATGCTGGGTACCCTCATTCAGCAGAGCAATATCCAGGGAGGCGAAGGCCTCCAGGATGATGCGGCCTCTGGCGTTGGTTGAGGGCGCCCCCCAATCCTGGGCCCAAGCGTTGAAGTCGCCGCCCACTAGTGTGTTGCTCCGTCCGCGGATGTCATCGCTGAGCTCGTCGATGATGCTGCTGAAGGCCTCCAGGGTGAGGCTTGGTGCCAGGTAGCAGCTGTACACCCACACCCCGCCTACTCTACCGCGAACGAAGCCATCCGCCGATCTGACGTCGGACATGTGAGCGGGTTCCCGCCCGCACATCCACAGCGCAGCTTTGCCAGTCCGGTCCATGGCCCAACCATGTGTGCTTGCAGCCTTGTATGGCTCGCTGAGCACCGCCACATCCACGTCCAGGTCGCGCTCCGTCTGCATCAGCAGATCATGCGCTGCCCTGCAGTGATTCAGGTTCAGCTGAATCAACTGCATGGCGCGTTACGGGGGAAGGCGCCACTGCTACTGGAGCTCCTGGACGGGCAGCTTTTGCTGCCTGCCTGGTGCCTCGTCTCCTTCTTGCCGGAAGCAGCGCATAGGAAGCATTTCGCCTCGTTGGGACACTTAGCGGCTTTGTGTCCCCTCTCCCCGCATTTTATGCAGCAGCCGCTCCGGTCGGTCGCGCTTCTGCAGTTTGCGGCCAGGTGGCCAGCCTCGAGACACCGGTAGCATCTTGGAGGGCCTGTCCTCTCCCTGATCGTGCAGGAAGTCCAGCCTATGCGTAGAGAACCTCTCTTAAGCACCGCCTTTGCCAGGGGGCACGGGAGGCTAATTACTGCCGTCTGTGACTCGGCATAGCCAGGGCGGAGGCTTCGCACTTTGACCTTGGCCCCATCCAAGCTGAATTGCTCCGCGATCGCGGCCACAATCTCGGGCTCTTTGGCTAGGGCGTCCAGCTCTCGGATCTCGAGCACAGAGACCTTTGAGTCCTCTGACATCGCCCGAACCTCCGCCGTTTCACCAAGCACCTGCGCTATGCTCGTTCGCATTGACGCTGCGCTCTCAGCGCTATTCTTCGCCACCTCTAGCAGAAGGTTTCCGTTGGTGGTTCGTCTAACCTTTTTGACGCTATTACCCAGGCCTGCAAGCTGGCTGTCGCCCCTTCTGGTGACCATGGCCAGGATTTCACTGTATGTCTTCCCTTTCGCAGCTATAATGACTGCGTCCGGGCGGGATCGATGAGGAGCCTCGAGTTTCTTGCGCCGCTTTTTCCTCGTGTAGGTTTTCCAGGCTTCTGGGCCTTCAGTCGCTGGGCCGGTTGGCTGCGGCGGGTTGGGTGCCCTGGATTTGGGCGCGCTGGCCGCGGGTGTCCCTCTTGCGGAAGTTTTCCCCTGCTTAGCAGCTTCAGCCGGCGTGGGGGCGCGCCGCAGGTTCTTCGCGCTCGAGTTGGCCGCCGTTACTTGCGATTTCTCTGTAGTGGTGGTCGGGGCTCGCCGCGCCTCCGTCTGTGTTGCGCCGTCCTTGCTCCAGACCTTGGGCGTCTGCTGTGCTGCGTCCCGCCTCTGAGTGCTCTCAATCTTGTTCCCGCCCTGGGAACAGTTGTGGCATGCTACTGCAGTTTCGGGTCGGTCCGTCTCCTCAGGTTTCCGAGCAGAGTTGAGCCACTCGGCTTGCAGGTCCTTCACCCTCGCCAGCTTGGTCTTCATAACCAAGGTTATGTGTCGGACCTGCTTGTTATTGATGTCGTCGAGGACATCATCCAGGATCTTTCTCAGCTCCGCAATGTTTTTGAGACACTGGGATTCCCTGCATCTCTTAGGTGGCGTATCTCGCTGAGAGCCTGCTGGGCTGGCGGCGTCCCGTGCCCTTTTGGGAGTTTGGGAGTCCGCATTCTCTCCTGCTGTCGGTACCGGAGCCTTACTCGCTGGGAGGAGCGGGGATCTTAGAACCCTGCTGCTCCTTCTAAAGGCCATTGGACCGTCATCTTTCTCGTCGTCTTGGCTTGCGTATTAACTACCGTGGCGGCCAAGTCAGCCACCGCCACGTCAGTGCTTGGGGGAATGTTTTTTAGGGCCTCCAGAATCCTTGCCCTGGCCGCGGGTTCTCTCGCGGGTGGATTTCCACATGTGTGGCTGCCACCTGGAGTATTCTCGTTTTGCGAAGACATTCCAATTTTGTTTGCATTTTGGCCCAATGCAAGGGCTGCATTTTATACCTCCTGCCAGGTATGTTTAACTGCCGGCCAATGTGGCTCAGACGCAGACCAGGTAGCCGCCCAATGTGGGTCAGACGCTGCCTGGGTTTGGGAGATTTGATGCAGCTAGAGCCTGCTGCCAGGTTTGTTCTTCTGCCGGCCAATGTGGCGCAGACGCAGATCACATAGCCGCCCATTATGGGACAGACGCTACGTGGAGGAGTGTGGAGGAAAGGCGAGTGCACTTATGGGGTCCCTCGATGGTCAGGGGTTTCCCCGAGACTTAGCAGGTGGGGGTTATACCGCCCCTGCTCGGTCGCCAGAGCCCCGATTTTAAAGGTGGACCGCAAAGCGGAGGGGTTGGCTGATGGTCGGCTCCTTGACCTTTACCACCATTTAATCCCCTGTGCGGGCCTTGATCACGAGTTCCGTGATGATCCCACTTCCTCGAGCCAAGGATCAGGAGCAGCAGCCCTAAAAGGTATGCTACCTCCTGGATCGGTGTTTGGCATGTACGTGCTGTAGCATGCAGCTTTCGTCAGCTAAGGTTGGCGCACTAGCGCCAACTGCTGGGTGGATCCTCTCAGCGCCACCTGGCGGCGGCGATGGGTTGCCAGACCGCTGCAGAACTGGGGGCTACCCAACACTGGATCGCAGCTGATCTGTCCATCAGCTGGCGTGACTGGCATGTGCTGCGGGGGCAGCCACATTTGCCGTGGAAGGAATATTGCACTGGACTGGAGGAGGCAACAACAATGGGGCAAGAAACTGGAAGGAATGCTCTCACCACTCTCTCCGCTCTCGCCGCCGGCCCAAATCACAGGATTTGTAATTCGGATTTACTTGGTCATCCGTGGACATCCAAGGCTTGCCGCTGCAGGTGAGTGTTCCCCACTGCCTCACTCGTCCGGCCTGCACCCAGGTTCGTTGGGGACATGCCGCAGCTCACACACAACGCGGATTACGCGGGAGCGCCTCCGCGGTGCATCCGTACTCGGCAACTTCACTTTTACTCCCCCACACAACGACAATGTATTGGAGTGTGTGTGTCACTTGTAAAAACTAATATAAGTACAAATTCTGCCGTGGATACATGCATTATTAGCTGAGTTGTGAACTTTTTGTTTACAAATTTCATTATTAGCTGAGATGTGAACTTTTTGTTTACAAATTTACAATTGAGTATGCAAATGTATTAGCCATGTAAAAACTAATATAAATACAAATTCTGAAGTGGATACAGGCATTATTAGCTGAGTTGTGAACTTTTTGTTTACAAATTTACAATTGAGTATGCAAATGTATTAGCCTTGTAAAAACTAATATAAATACAAATTCCGCCGTGGATACATGCATTATTAGCGGAGTTGTGAACTTTTTGTTTACAAATTTACAATTGAGTATGCAAATGTATTAGCCATGTAAAAACTAATATAAATACAAATTCTGAAGTGGATACAGGCATTATTAGCTGAGTTGTGAACTTTTTGTTTACAAATTTACAATTGAGTATGCAAATGTATTAGACGTGTAAAAACTAAAATAAGTACAAATTCTGGTTGGATACATGCATTATTAGTGGAGTTGTGAACTTTTTGTTTACAAATTTACAATTGAGTATGCAATTAAATTAGCCTTCTAAAAACTAATATAAGTACAAATTCTGCCGTGGATACATGCATTATTAGCGGAGTTGTGAACTTTTTGTTTACAAATTTACAATTGAGTATGCAAATGTATTAGCCTTCTAAAAACTAATATAAGTACAAATTCTGCCGTGGATACATGCATTATTAGCGGAGTTGTGAATTTTTTGTTTACAAATTTCATTATTAGCTGAGATGTGAACTTTTTGTTTACAAATTTACAATTGAGTATGCAAATGTATTAGCCATGTAAAAACTAATATAAATACAAATTCTGAAGTGGATACAGGCATTATTAGCTGAGTTGTGAACTTTTTGTTTACAAATTTACAATTGAGTATGCAAATGTATTAGCCTTGTAAAAACTAATATAAATACAAATTCCGCCGTGGATACATGCATTATTAGCGGAGTTGTGAACTTTTTGTTTACAAATTTACAATTGAGTGTGCAAATGTATTAGCCTTCTAAAAACTAATTTAAGTACAAATCCTGCCGTGGATACATGCATTATTAGCTGAGTTGTGAACTTTTTGTTTACAAATTTCATTATTAGCTGAGATGTGAACTTTTTGTTTACAAATTTACAATTGAGTATGCAAATGTATTAGCCATGTAAAAACTAATATAAATACAAATTCTGAAGTGGATACAGGCATTATTAGCTGAGTTGTGAACTTTTTGTTTACAAATTTACAATTGAGTATGCAAATGTATTAGCCTTGTAAAAACTAATATAAATACAAATTCCGCCGTGGATACATGCATTATTAGCGGAGTTGTGAACTTTTTGTTTACAAATTTACAATTGAGTATGCAAATGTATTAGCCGTGTAAAAACTATACACATTCTTAAGTGGATACATGCATTATTAGCTGAGTTGTGAACTTTTTGTTTACAAATTTACAATTGAGTATGGAAATGTATTAGCCGTGTAAAAACGAATATAAATACAAATTCTGAAGTGGATACATGTATTATTAGCTGAGCTGTGAACTTTTTGTCTACAGATTTACAATTGAGTATGCAAATGTATTAGCCATGTAAAAAATAATATAAGTACAATTTATGCCGTGGATACATGCATTATTAGCTGAGTTGTGAACTTTTTGTTTACAAATTTCATTATTAGCTGAGATGTGAACTTTTTGTTTACAAATTTACAATTGAGTATGCAAATGTATTAGCTGTGTAAAAACTATTATAAATACAAATTCTGAAGTGGATACAGACATTATTAGCTGAGCTGTGAACTTTTTGTTTACAAATTTACAATTGAGTATGCAAATGTATTAGCCTTCTAAAAACTAATATAAGTACAAATTCTGCCGTGGATACATGCATTATTAGCGGAGTTGTGAACTTTTTGTTTATAAATTTACAATTGAGTATGCAAATGTATTAGCCGTGTAAAAATTAATATAAATACAAAATCTGAAGTGGATTCATGCATTATTAGCTGAGTTGTGAACTTTTTGTTTACAAATTTACAATTAAGTATGCAAATGTATTAGCCTTGTAAAAACTAATATAAATACAAATTCTGCCGTGGATACAGGCATTATTAGCTGAGTTGTGAACTTTTTGTTTACAAATTTACAATTGAGTATGCAAATGTATTAGCCTTGTAAAAACTAATATAAATACAAATTCTGAAGTGGATACAGGCATTTTTAGCTGAGTTGTGAACTTTTTGTTTTCAAATTTACAATTGAGTATGCAAATGTATTAGCCTTCTAAAAACTAATATAAGTACAAATTCTGCCATGGATACATGCATTATTAGCGGAGTTGTAAATCACAGGATTTGTAATTCGGATTTACTTGGTCATCCGTGGACATCCAAGGCTTGCCGCTGCAGGTGAGTGTTCCCCACTGCCTCACTCGTCCGGCCTGCACCCAGGTTCGTTGGGGACATGCCGCAGCTCACACACAACGCGGATTACGCGGGAGCGCCTCCGCGGTGCATCCGTACTCGGCAACTTCACTTTTACTCCCCCACACAACGACAATGTATTGGAGTGTGTGTGTCACTTGTAAAAACTAATATAAGTACAAATTCTGCCGTGGATACATGCATTATTAGCTGAGTTGTGAACTTTTTGTTTACAAATTTCATTATTAGCTGAGATGTGAACTTTTTGTTTACAAATTTACAATTGAGTATGCAAATGTATTAGCCATGTAAAAACTAATATAAATACAAATTCTGAAGTGGATACAGGCATTATTAGCTGAGTTGTGAACTTTTTGTTTACAAATTTACAATTGAGTATGCAAATGTATTAGCCTTGTAAAAACTAATATAAATACAAATTCCGCCGTGGATACATGCATTATTAGCGGAGTTGTGAACTTTTTGTTTACAAATTTACAATTGAGTATGCAAATGTATTAGCCATGTAAAAACTAATATAAATACAAATTCTGAAGTGGATACAGGCATTATTAGCTGAGTTGTGAACTTTTTGTTTACAAATTTACAATTGAGTATGCAAATGTATTAGACGTGTAAAAACTAAAATAAGTACAAATTCTGGTTGGATACATGCATTATTAGTGGAGTTGTGAACTTTTTGTTTACAAATTTACAATTGAGTATGCAAATAAATTAGCCTTCTAAAAACTAATATAAGTACAAATTCTGCCGTGGATACATGCATTATTAGCGGAGTTGTGAACTTTTTGTTTACAAATTTACAATTGAGTATGCAAATGTATTAGCCTTCTAAAAACTAATATAAGTACAAATTCTGCCGTGGATACATGCATTATTAGCGGAGTTGTGAATTTTTTGTTTACAAATTTCATTATTAGCTGAGATGTGAACTTTTTGTTTACAAATTTACAATTGAGTATGCAAATGTATTAGCCATGTAAAAACTAATATAAATACAAATTCTGAAGTGGATACAGGCATTATTAGCTGAGTTGTGAACTTTTTGTTTACAAATTTACAATTGAGTATGCAAATGTATTAGCCTTGTAAAAACTAATATAAATACAAATTCCGCCGTGGATACATGCATTATTAGCGGAGTTGTGAACTTTTTGTTTACAAATTTACAATTGAGTATGCAAATGTATTAGCCGTGTAAAAACTATACACATTCTTAAGTGGATACATGCATTATTAGCTGAGTTGTGAACTTTTTGTTTACAAATTTACAATTGAGTATGGAAATGTATTAGCCGTGTAAAAACGAATATAAATACAAATTCTGAAGTGGATACATGTATTATTAGCTGAGCTGTGAACTTTTTGTCTACAGATTTACAATTGAGTATGCAAATGTATTAGCCATGTAAAAAATAATATAAGTACAATTTATGCCGTGGATACATGCATTATTAGCTGAGTTGTGAACTTTTTGTTTACAAATTTCATTATTAGCTGAGATGTGAACTTTTTGTTTACAAATTTACAATTGAGTATGCAAATGTATTAGCTGTGTAAAAACTATTATAAATACAAATTCTGAAGTGGATACAGACATTATTAGCTGAGCTGTGAACTTTTTGTTTACAAATTTACAATTGAGTATGCAAATGTATTAGCCGTGTAAAAACTATTATAAATACAAATTCTGAAGTGGATATATGCATTATTATCTGAGTTGTGAACTTTTTGTTTACAAATTTACAATTGAGTATGCAAATGTATTAGCCTTCTAAAAACTAATATAAGTACAAATTCTGCCGTGGATACATGCATTATTAGCGGAGTTGTGAACTTTTTGTTTACAAATTTACAATTGAGTATGCAAATGTATTAGCCATGTAAAAACTAATATAAATACAAATTCTGAAGTGGATACAGGCATTATTAGCTGAGTTGTGAACTTTTTGTTTACAAATTTACAATTGAGTATGCAAATGTATTAGACGTGTAAAAACTAAAATAAGTACAAATTCTGGTTGGATACATGCATTATTAGTGGAGTTGTGAACTTTTTGTTTACAAATTTACAATTGAGTATGCAAATAAATTAGCCTTCTAAAAACTAATATAAGTACAAATTCTGCCGTGGATACATGCATTATTAGCGGAGTTGTGAACTTTTTGTTTACAAATTTACAATTGAGTATGCAAATGTATTAGCCTTCTAAAAACTAATATAAGTACAAATTCTGCCGTGGATACATGCATTATTAGCGGAGTTGTGAACTTTTTGTTTACAAATTTACAATTGAGTATGCAAATGTATTAGCCTTCTAAAAACTAATATAAGTACAAATTCTGCCGTGGATACATGCATTATTTTCGCAGTTGTGAACTTTTTGTTTACAAATTTACAATTGAGTATGCAAATGTATTAGCATTGTAAGAACTAATTTAAATATAAATTCTGCCGTGGATACATGCATTATTAGCTGAGTTGTGAACTTTTTGTTTACAAATTTACAATTGAGTATGCAAATAAATTAGCCTTCTAAAAACTAATATAAGTACAAATTCTGCCGTGGATACATGCATTATTAGCGGAGTTGTGAACTTTTTGTTTACAAATTTACAATTGAGTATGCAAATAAATTAGCCTTCTAAAAACTAATATAAGTACAAATTCTGCCGTGGATACATGCATTATTAGCGGAGTTGTGAACTTTTTGTTTACAAATTTACAATTGAGTATGCAAATAAATTAGCCTTCTAAAAACTAATATAAGTACAAATTCTGCCGTGGATACATGCATTATTAGCGGAGTTGTGAACTTTTTGTTTACAAATTTACAATTGAGTATGCAAATGTATTAGCCTTTTAAAAACTAATATAAGTACAAATTCTGCCGTGGATACATGCATTATTTTCGGAGTTGTGAACTTTTTGTTTACAAATTTACAATTGAGTATGCAAATGTATTAGCCGTGTAAAAACTTATATAAATACAAATTCGGAAGTCGATACAGGCATTATTAGCTGAGCTGTGGACTTTTTGTTTACAAATTTACAATTGAGTATGCAAATGTATTAGCCGTGCAAAAACGAATATAAATACAAATTCTGAAGTGGATATATGCAATTTTATCTGAGCTGTGAACTTTTTGTTTACAAATTTACAATTGAGTATGCAAATGTATTAGCCTTGTAAAAACTAATATAAATACAAATTCTGCCGTGGATACATGCATTATTAGCGGAGTTGTGAACTATTTGCTTACAAATTTACAATTGAGTATGCAAAAGTATTAGCCGTGTAAGAACTATACACATTCTTAAGTGGATACATGCATTATTAGCTTGGTTGTGAACTTTTTGTTTACAAATTTACAATTGAGTATGCAAATGTATTAGCCATGTAAAAAATAATATAAGTACAAATTCTGAAGTGGATACAGGCATTATTAGCTGAGTTGTGAACTTTTTGTTTACAAATTTCATTATTAGCTGAGATGTGAACTTTTTGTTTACAAATTTACAATTGAGTATGCAAATGTATTAGCCGTGTAAAAACTATTATAAATACAAATTCTGAAGTGGATACAGACATTATTAGCTGAGCTGTGAACTTTTTGTTTTCAAATTTACAATTGAGTATGCAAATGTATTAGCCGTGTAAAAACTAATATAAGTACAAATTCTGGTTGGATACATGCATTATTAGTGGAGTTGTGAACTTTTTGTTTACAAATTTACAATTGAGTATGCAAATGTATTAGCCTTCTAAAAACTAATATAAGTACAAATTCTGCCGTGGATACATGCATTATTAGCGGAGTTGTGAACTTTTTGTTTACAAATTTACAATTGAGTATGCAAATGTATTAGCCTTCTAAAAACTAATATAAGTACAAATTCTGGTTGGATACATGCATTATTAGTGGAGTTGTGAACTTTTTGTTTAAAAATTTACAATTGAGTATGCAAATGTATAAGACGTGTAAAAACTAATATAAATATAAATTCTGAAGTGGATTCAGGCATTATTAGCTGAGTTGTGAACTTTTTGTTTACAAATTTACAATTGAGTATGCAAATGTATAAGCCGTGTAAAAACTACTTTAAGTACAAATTCTGCCGTGGATACATGCATTATTAGCTGAGTTGTGAACTTTTTGTTTACAAATTTACATTTGAGTATGCAAATGTATTAGCCTTCTAAAAACTAATATAAGTATAAATTCTGCCGTGGATACATGCATTATTTGCGGAGTTGTGAACTTTTTGTTTACAAATTTACAATTGAGTATGCAAATGTATTAGCATTGTAAGAACTAATTTAAATATAAATTCTGCCGTGGATACATGCATTATTAGCTGAGATGTGAACTTTTTGTTTATAAATTTACAATTGAGTATGCAAATGTATTAGCCGTGTAAAAATTAATATAAATACAAAATCTGAAGTGGATTCATGCATTATTAGCTGAGTTGTGAACTTTTTGTTTTCAAATTTACAATTGAGTATGCAAATGTATTAGCCTTCTAAAAACTAATATAAGTACAAATTCTGCCATGGATACATGCATTATTAGCGGAGTTGTAAATTTTTTGTTTACAAATTTACAATTGAGTATGCAAATGTATTAGCCATGTAAAAACTAATATAAATACAAATTCTGAAGTGGATACAGGCAATATTAGCTGAGTTGTAAACTTTTTGTTTACAAATATTAAATGCAACCAACATAAGTCTGCAACATTGTTTGGCTGCAAGACAAAAGCAACATCAAATACTTAGAATTAAATGTTGCGGAGATCCTCGGATACCTAGAATTAAATGTTGCGGAGATCCTCAAATACCTAGAATTAAGTGTTGCGAAGATCAACTATAAAAGGGACACATTGAAATGTATTTAGTTTAGTTCGCGTAAAACAACCTTTGTGAATAGTAGATGTGCTGTGCCAAATGAAAGAAAAGACTCATTAAATATAATTATAAACTATAAGTGCATATGTGTTGTTAATAAGGAGGGTGGTTTTTGCCAACAGGTTATGGGGACCAGCTCCCTCTGCAATTTAAATTGGTTAAAACAAATTGTTTAAACAAATTCATAAACCTAAAAAAAAAAAAAAAAAAAAATGAAAATTTAAACCTTATTGTGTGACTAAGTAAAGTGCTTAAAACAAAGTATTAAATAAAATATTGAAAAGCGAAATATAAGAAAAATCAAACAAAGTTAATAGTGAAATAATTTCAATTTGATTTTGATGAAGTATTAATAATTAAAATTCAAATTATGAAATGTATGTACATATGTATGTACTAGTGATTTCAACTATTAAGACATATTGTGAAATAGGCTTTATGTAAAGGATTCTGAGAAACAGACAGCAGCGTTTAACCAGAAATACGGGACCAATCTGATGCGAAATTTTTCTTAAGAATTTTGGAAAGACATTTTTTTAAAGATAAATTTGTGGGTAACTTTTCACAAGAAAAATTTTTTTTCGAACTAAGTTCAGAGGTTTCTAATTCCTTTTAATTTTGTCAATTCTGGAAAATGGAAAAGTCAAAGAGAAATATAAAGCCGTTTGACGGCGATAGGTATTCCGTTTGGAAATTCAGAGTAACGGCTCTTTTATCCGAAAACGATTCTTTAAAAGTAATTGATAAAGATCCTCCTGAAAAAATGACTGATGAGTGGAAGAAAGCAGAAAATACTGCTAAAAGTATAATCATTGAGTTCCTAAGTGATTCATTTCTTGGGTTCGCAAATGATGAAAGCTCAGCAAAAACGATTTTTACCAATCTGGACGCCATTTATGAGCGAAAGAGTCTGGCATCTCAGCTTTCTATCAGAAAGCAATTACTGTCATTAAAATTAAAAGGAGAGGTCACACTTGCAAATCATTTTGTTACTTTTGACGAGTTAATTAGTGAGTTAGTAGCATCAGGGGCAGAGATGGATGAGATGGACAAAGTGTCACATCTTCTATTGACAATGCCAGCCGCCTACGATGGGGTGATAACAGCTATAGAGACTCTATCAGAAGCAAAAATAACTTTGGCATTTGTAAAGACACGTTTGCTAGATCAGGAAATAAAACTTAAAGGTATAAGTAAAGACACAAGTCTTAAATCATTGCAAGCTGTGGGAAATTATAATAAAAAGGAACAAACAAAATTTAATAATTTCAAAAATAAATCAAAATTCAAACCAAACAAAAATAATTTTAAATCAAAATATACATGCCATCATTGCGGTAAAAAAGGACACTTTAAAAAGGATTGTTACCATTTTAAAAGGCTAAATAAAAACAATAAAGAAAACGAAAGTGGAAAACAGGCTCAAGTGGCCACAGTTGAAAAAGGTTTCGCATTTATGTTGAATCGTGCTATAATTAAAAACAAAAGTGATGTTTCATTTATTTTGGACTCGGGCGCGTCAGACCATATGATAAATGATAAAGAACTGTTTGCTGACTACATAAGTTTAAAAACACCAATTGAAATATCAGTGGCAAAGTGTGGTGAATTTATTTATGCTACGGCAAAAGGCATAATGAAACTTAAAAATGAGTTCCAGAAAAACATTACTTTGGAAGACGTACTTTATTGCAAAGATATTCCACATAATTTAATCTCTGTTAAAAGAATGCAAGAGGCTGGAATGGTTATTGAATTCAACGCAGGAGGTGTCACGGTTACAAAGAACGGTAACATAATTATTAAAAACTCCTGTAAGTACAATGTGCCAACTATGGAATTTAAAATATGTTATAAAGCACATACATTAAACAATAATCATTTTAAACAGTATCAGTTGTGGCATGAGAGGTTAGGACACGTTAGCAAGGGAAAATTTTTAGAACTCATACGATATAATATGTTTGAAGATACTGAAGTGTTAAAGAATGTCCATCCAAATGAAGATATATGTGAAGCATGTGTTAAAGGCAAACAATCAAGATTGCCATTTGAAAAATTCAAAGATAAAAGTTACATTAAAAGACCATTATATATTGTGCATTCTGATGTTTGTGGCCCTATTAGCCCTCCTACTATCGATGGGAAAAATTATTTCGTTGTTTTTGTCGATCAGTTTACACACTATTGTGTTACCTATTTAATAAAATATAAATCCGAAGTATTTTCCGTTTTCAAAGACTTCATTTCGAAAAGTGAAGCCCATTTCAATTTGAAGGTTGTCAATTTGTATATAGACAATGGGCGGGAATATTTGTCAAACGAAATGAGAGAATACTGTGTGGAGAGAGGAATTACTTATCATCTTACAGTGCCACATACACCCCAATTGAACGGGGTATCTGAACGTATGATAAGGACTTTAACAGAAAAGGCTAGATCCATGATACATGGCGCAAATTTAAGTAAAAGTTTCTGGGGTGAAGCTGTCTTAACAGCAACTTATTTAATTAACAGAAGCTCAAGCAAAGCATTGAAAGACATAACAAAGACTCCCTATGAATTATGGCATGAAAGAAAGCCATGTCTAAAATACCTGAAGGTATTTGGTGCAACGGTATACATACACAACAAAATCCGAAAACGAAAGTTTGATGAAAAATCAAAAAAGGGTATACACGTTGGGTATGAACAGAATGGGTTAAAAATTTGGGATGTTGAGTCTAGAAAATTTATTGTGGCAAGAGATGTAATTGTCGATGAGACAAATATGAAAAATTCTAGGACTGTGGAACAAAATTTTAATTTTGTGGAAGAGTGCACTGAAAGTGATCAGCTTGATATCCTCAAAGAAATGGAGGATGGTATAGATGTGAGTAAACACATGGAAAGTGATCAACAATGTATCCTAAATAAAAGTAAGGAAAGTGCAGAAGAAAATTTCCGGAATGAAAGTACGGAGGAAAAATCTAAAATGCAAATTTTAGATATACAGCCTAGTTGTGAAACATCTCTAGAAGAAGAGGCTATAAGTGTTGAGCACCAATTGCCTGATTCACCCCAGAAAGAAAAAGAAACTGAAATAAGGCGAAGTGAGAGATTGAAAGGTAAACCACAAACATCTTATAGATTTCTCAATAATTGTTTAATGAATGCACATGCTTTTGCGAATGATACTCCAAACTCCTTTGAAGATATAAATAACAGAAGTGATAGAGTGGAGTGGGAAAAAGCAATTCGTGAAGAGTTAGATTCTCATACTTATAATAACACATGGAGTATTGTTGAAAAGCCAAAGGATAAAAACATTGTAGACTGTAAATGGGTTTTTACCATTAAACATAACGAACTTGGTGAGAATATTAGATACAAAGCAAGACTAGTAGCAAGAGGCTTCACACAACAGCATTTGATTGATTACGATGAAACATTCGCACCTGTAGCGAGAATTTCCAGTTTTAGATTTATTCTATCACTTTCAAACCAATTTGACTTAAAGGTTCACCATATGGATGTGAAAACAGCATTCTTGAATGGCCTGCTTAAAGAAGATATATATATGAAAATTCCTCAAGGACTACCTTTCGAAAATGATAAAGTCTGTAAATTGAACAAAGCTTTATATGGCCTTAAACAAGCTGCAAGATGCTGGTTTGAGGTATTTGAGAATGTTTTAAAAGAAATTGGTTTTGAAAACTCCGCTGTGGATCGTTGTATCTATATATTAGATAAAGGATGTATCTCTAAAAATATATACCTGCTCTTATATGTTGATGATTTAGTAATAGCTACTGAAAACATTGACACCATGACTAAACTAAAATCATATCTCATGACAAAATTTAGAATGACTGACTTACTTGAAATTCGTTATTTTATAGGAATAAAAATAGAAAGAAAATCAAACAAGTTCGAGCTCAGCCAGACGCCTTATATTAAAAATATTTTAAAGAAATTTAACATGGAAGAATGTAATCCAGTAAGCACTCCACTACCAAGTAAAATAAATTTTGCGGCCTTAAGCTCAAAAGAAAGTTATGATGCACCATGTCGAAATTTAATAGGCTGCTTGATGTATGTAATGTTGTGTACAAGACCGGATTTGTGTGCATCAATTAGTATATTAAGTAGATATACTAATAATAATAATATTGAATTATGGACATGTTTAAAAAGAGTTCTTAGGTATTTGAAAGGAACAGCTGATCTTAAATTAACTTTTGTTAAGAACTCTAATTTCAAAAATATTATTACAGGATATGTTGATTCTGACTGGGCGGGTAGTGAGTGCGATAGAAAAAGTACAACCGGTTACATATTTAAATTATTTGAATCATATGTTATTTCATGGAATACTAAGAAGCAGAACTCGGTGGCTGCCTCATCAACTGAAGCCGAGTACATGGCTCTATTCGAAGCAGTTAGAGAATCTTTGTGGATTAAGTCTTTAATGAAAAGTATTAAATTTGAAATTAATGAAGCGATAAAACTTTACGAAGATAATCAGGGATGCATTAGCATTGCAAACAACCCCTCATGTCACAAACGATCAAAGCATATTGATATTAAATACCATTTTTCTCGGGAACAGATTGAAAATAAGCTAATTGTTCTTGAGTATATTTCCACAGACAACCAACTAGCTGATATTCTTACAAAAACTTTACCTGCAGCCAGATTCCTCAAGCTAAGAAGCAGAATGGGTCTTACTGATGACGATGAACAACAAACCTAAACCAAAAAGGATGAACACTCCTATCTACTATGAAATATCTTCTTATTTTGCGTTTTTTTTTTTTTTTTTATTAAATTTTTGAACTTAAATTTATTTTAATTTATCTACATATATATTTGCTTGGTTTGATTGGGTTTTTCTGGGTTTTCCCCAATCCATGCAACAAATGTTGAACCAAGATATTGTATGCACCCCAGAAGGCACAGCATGTCTTATAAGTTTTTTTTTGTACTGAATTGTTTTTTTTTAGTTTATTTAATGTTGTTTTTGAGGAGGTGTATTAAATGCAACCAACATAAGTCTGCAACATTGTTTGGCTGCAAGACAAAAGCAACATCAAATACTTAGAATTAAATGTTGCGGAGATCCTCGGATACCTAGAATTAAATGTTGCGGAGATCCTCAAATACCTAGAATTAAGTGTTGCGAAGATCAACTATAAAAGGGACACATTGAAATGTATTTAGTTTAGTTCGCGTAAAACAACCTTTGTGAATAGTAGATGTGCTGTGCCAAATGAAAGAAAAGACTCATTAAATATAATTATAAACTATAAGTGCATATGTGTTGTTAAAAAGGAGGGTGGTTTTTGCCAACAACAAATTTACAATTGAGTATGCAAATGTATTAGCCTTGTAAAAACTAATATAAATAGAAATTCTGAAGTGGATACAGGCATTATTAGCTGAGTTGTGAACTTTTTGTTTACAAATTTACAATTAAGTATGCAAATGTATTAGCCTTGTAAAAACTAATATAAATACAAATTCTGCCGTGGATACAGGCATTATTAGCTGAGTTGTGAACTTTTTGTTTACAAATTTACAATTGAGTATGCAAATGTATTAGCCTTGTAAAAACTAATATAAATACAAATTCTGAAGTGGATACAGGCATTTTTAGCTGAGTTGTGAACTTTTTGTATACAAATTTACAATTGAGTATGCAAATGTATTAGCCTTGTAAAAACTAATATAAGTACAAATTCTGCCGTGGATACATGCATTATTAGCTGAGTTGTGAACTTTTTGTTTACAAATTTCATTATTATCTGAGATGTGAACTTTTTGTTTACAAATTAACAATTGAGTATGCAAATGTATTAGCCATGTAAAAACTAATATAAATACAATTTCTGAAGTGGATACAGGCATTATTAGCTGAGTTGTGAACTTTTTGTTTACATATTTACAATTGAGTATGCAAATGTATTAGGCTTGTAAAAACTAATATAAATACAAATTCTGCCGTGGATACATGCATTATTAGCGGAGTTGTGAACTTTTTGATTACAAATTTACAATTGAGTATGCAAATGTATTAGCCGTGTAAAAACGAATATAAATACAAATTCTGAAGTGGATACATGTATTATTAGCTGAGCTGTGAACTTTTTGTCCACAGATTTACAATTGAGTATGCAAATGTATTAGCCGTGTAAAAACTATTATAAATACAAATTCTGAAGTGGATACAGACATTATTAGCTGAGCTGTGAACTTTTTGTTTTCAAATTTACAATTGAGTATGCAAATGTATTAGCCGTGTAAAAACTATTATAAATACAAATTCTGAAGTGGATATATGCATTATTATCTGAGTTGTGAACTTTTTGTTTACAAATTTACAATTGAGTATGCAAATGTATTAGCCTTCTAAAAACTAATATAAATACAAATTCTGAAGTGGATACAGGCATTATTAGCTGAGTTGTGAACTTTTTGTTTACAAATTTACAATTGAGTATTCAAATGTATTAGACGTGTAAAAACTAAAATAAGTACATATTCTGGTTGGATACATGCATTATTAGTGGAGTTGTGAACTTTTTGTTTACAAATTTACAATTGAGTATGCAAATAAATTAGCCTTCTAAAAACTAATATAAGTACAAATTCTGCCGTGGATACATGCATTATTAGCGGAGTTGTGAACTTTTTGTTTACAAATTTACAATTGAGTATGCAAATGTATTAGCCTTCTAAAAACTAATATAAGTACAAATTCTGGTTGGATACATGCATTATTAGTGGAGTTGTGAACTTTTTGTTTAAAAATTTACAAATGAGTATGCAAAGGTATTAGACGTGTAAAAACTAATATAAATATAAATTCTGCCGTGGATACATGCATTATTAGCTGAGTTGTGAACTTTTTGTTTACAAATTTACATTTGAGTATGCAAATGTATTAGCCTTCTAAAAACTAATATAAGTATAAATTCTGCCGTGGATACATGCATTATTTGCGGAGTTGTGAACTTTTTGTT
>NW_027222706.1:0-16000 GCF_030179895.1 Drosophila kikkawai
TATAATACTAATTCTGAAGTGGATTCAGGCATTATTAGCTGAGTTGTGAAATTTTTGTTTACAAATTTATACCTGAGTATGCAAATGTATTAACCTTGTAAAAACTAATATAATTACAAATTGTGAAGTGGATACATGAATTATTAGCTGAGTTGTGAACTTTTTGTTTACAATTTTACAATTGAGTATGCAAATGTATTAGCCATGTAAAAACTAATAAAATTACAAACTCTGAAGTGGATATATGCACTATTATCTGAGTTGTGAACTTTTTGTTTACAAATTTACAATTGAGCATGCAAATGTATTAGCCGTGTAAAAACTAATATAAATACAAATTCTGAAGTGGATACATGAATTATTAGCTGAGTTGTGAACTTTTTGTTTACAAATTTACAATTGAGTATGCAAATGTATTAGCCATGTAAAAACTAATATAATTACAAATTCTGAAGTGGATATATGCACTATTATCTGAGTTGTGAACTTTTCTGAAGTGGATATATGCACTATTATCTGAGTTGTGAACTATTTGTTTACAATTTTACAATTGAGCATGCAAATGTATTAGCCATGTAAAAACTAATATAATACTAATTCTGAAGTGGATTCAGGCATTATTAGCTGAGTTGTGAAATTTTTGTTTACAAATTTATACCTGAGTATGCAAATGTATTAACCTTGTCAAAACTAATATAATTACAAATTGTGAAGTGGATACATGAATTATTAGCTGAGTTGTGAACTTTTTGTTTACAATTTTACAATTGAGTATGCAAATGTATTAGCCATGTAAAAACTAATAAAATTACAAACTCTGAAGTGGATATATGCACTATTATCTGAGTTGTGAACTTTTTGTTTATAAATTTACAATTGAGTATGCAAATGTATTAGCATTGAAAGAACTAATTTAAATATAAATTCTAAAGTGGATACATGCATTATTAGCTGAGCTGTGAACTTTTTGTTTACAAATTTACAATTGAGTATGCAAATGTATTAGCATTGTAAATACTAATATAAGAACAAATTCTACCATGGATACATGCATTATTAGCTGAGTTGTGAACTTTTTGTTTACAAATTTACAATTGAGTATGCAAATGTATTAGCCGTGTAAAAACTAATATAAATACAAATTCTGAAGTGGATACAGGCATTATTAGCTGAGTTGTGAACTTTTTGTTTACAAATTTACAATTGAGTATGCAAATGTATTAACATTGTAAAAACTATAAAAACTAATATAAATACTAATTCTGAAGTGGATACAGGCATTATTAGCTGAGTTGTGAACTTTTTGTTTATAAATTTACTATTGATTATGAAAATGTATTAGCCTTGTAAAAACTAATATAAATACAAATTCTGAAGTGGATACAGGCATTATTAGCTGAGTTGTGAACTTTTTGTTTATAAATTTACAATTGAGTATGCAAATGTATTAACCTTGTAAAAACTAATATAAATACAAATTCTGAAGTGGATACATGCATTATTAGCTGAGTTGTGCACTTTTTGTTTACAAATTTACAATTGAGTATGGAAATGTATTAGCCTTGTAAAAACTAATATAAATACAAATTCTGAAGTGGATACAGGCATTATTAGCTGAGTTGTGAACTTTTTGTTTACAAATTTACAATTTAGTATGCAAATGTATTAGCCGTGTAAAAACTAATATAAATACTAATTCTGAAGTGGATACAGGCATTATTAGCTGAGTTGTGAACTTTTTGTTTACAAATTTACAATTGAGTATGCAAATGTATTAGCCGTGTAAAAACTAATATAATACTAATTCTGAAGTGGATTCAGGCATTATTAGCTGAGTTGTGAAATTTTTGTTTACAAATTTATACCTGAGTATGCAAATGTATTAACCTTGTAAAAACTAATATAAATAAAAATTCTGAAGTGGATACATGCATTAATAGCTGAGTTGTGAACTTTTTGTTTACAAATTTACAATTGAGTATGCAAATGTATTAGCCATGTAAAAACTAATATAATTACAAATTCTGAAGTGGATATATGCACTATTATCTGAGTTGTGAACTATTTGTTTACAATTTTACAATTGAGCATGCAAATGTATTAGCCGTGTAAAAACTAATATAAATACAAATTCTGAAGTGGATACATGAATTATTAGCTGAGTTGTGAACTTTTTGTTTACAAATTTACAATTGAGTATGCAAATGTATTAGCCATGTAAAAACTAAAATAATTACAAATTCTGAAATGGATATATGCACTATTATCTGAGTTGTGAACTTTTTGTTTACAATTTTACAATTTTACAATTGAGCATGCAAATGTATTAGCCATGTAAAAACTAATATAATTACAAATTCTGAAGTGGATATATGCACTATTATCTGAGTTGTGAACTACTTGTTTACAATTTTACAATTGAGCATGCAAATGTATTAGCCATGTAAAAACTAATATAATACTAATTCTGAAGTGGATTCAGGCATTATTAGCTGAGTTGTGAAATTTTTGTTTACAAATTTATACCTGAGTATGCAAATGTATTAACCTTGTAAAAACTAATATAATTACAAATTGTGAAGTGGATACATGAATTATTAGCTGAGTTGTGAACTTTTTGTTTACAATTTTACAATTGAGTATGCAAATGTATTAGTCATGTAAAAACTAATAAAATTACAAACTCTGAAGTGGATATATGCACTATTATCTGAGTTGTGAACTTTTTGTTTACAAATTTACAATTGAGCATGCAAATGTATTAGCCGTGTAAAAACTAATATAAATACAAATTCTGAAGTGGATACATGAATTATTAGCTGAGTTGTGAACTTTTTGTTTACAAATTTACAATTGAGTATGCAAATGTATTAGCCATGTAAAAACTAATATAATTACAAATTCTGAAGTGGATATATGCACTATTATCTGAGTTGTGAACTTTTTGTTTACAAATTTACAATTGAGCATGCAAATGTATTAGCCGTGTAAAAACTAATATAAATACAAATTCTGAAGTGGATACATGAATTATTAGCTGAGTTGTGAACTTTTTGTTAACAAATTTACAATTTTTTTTTTTTTTTTTTTTTTAGGCTTTGCTTTTATTTATTGAATCTTCTCATTTATGAGACTAACAATAAGTGTATCAAATCTTACAATACTACCTAACTAGCAGTCATGAGACTGGTACAGAGTAAATGGCCCTGAATAATTATGGCTGGATGCTCGTATCAAGTCCCTTGCTAAAGGATTTGGATGGGTTGAGAGTTTTTCCTTGTAGGACGCTTTTTGTTTTTCTATTTCGTTCTTAACTGCAGGAATGCCGAGATCCCTGTGGATGGCTTTAGTGTGGAGTTGTAGAGCAGGACCTTGTAGTCCAGGGGCGATCGGGAGTTTATGAGCCAGTGGAGGCTGCTGGCTTTTAGTTTTAGATGAAGTTTCTTGCATTCAATATGTCTTCGCCATCTTAGGCGTCTGTCCAGGTGGACGCCCAGGTACGTTACCACGTTGTCTTCGGGGATCAGTGTGCTGTTCAGGTAGAGCGGGGGGCATGTTTGTCTGTTGAGGGTGAACGTTATGTGCTTACACTTTTGTTCATTTATTTTAATACGCCAATCAGATAGCCACTTCTCGACTACCTTGAGGTGGTTGGCGAGCTGGGCTGTTGCACGGACTGGGCATCTGGAACGGCTGATATAAATACTAATTCTGAAGTGGATACAGGCATTATTAGCTGAGTTGTGAACTTTTTGTTTATAAATTTACTATTGATTATGAAAATGTATTAGCCTTGTAAAAACTAATATAAATACAAATTCTGAAGTGGATACAGGCATTATTAGCTGAGTTGTGAACTTTTTGTTTATAAATTTACAATTGAGTATGCAAATGTATTAACCTTGTAAAAACTAATATAAATACAAATTCTGAAGTGGATACATGCATTATTAGCTGAGTTGTGCACTTTTTGTTTACAAATTTACAATTGAGTATGGAAATGTATTAGCCTTGTAAAAACTAATATAAATACAAATTCTGAAGTGGATACAGGCATTATTAGCTGAGTTGTGAACTTTTTGTTTACAAATTTACAATTTAGTATGCAAATGTATTAGCCGTGTAAAAACTAATATAAATACTAATTCTGAAGTGGATACAGGCATTATTAGCTGAGTTGTGAACTTTTTGTTTACAAATTTACAATTGAGTATGCAAATGTATTAGCCGTGTAAAAACTAATATAATACTAATTCTGAAGTGGATTCAGGCATTATTAGCTGAGTTGTGAAATTTTTGTTTACAAATTTATACCTGAGTATGCAAATGTATTAACCTTGTAAAAACTAATATAAATAAAAATTCTGAAGTGGATACATGCATTAATAGCTGAGTTGTGAACTTTTTGTTTACAAATTTACAATTGAGTATGCAAATGTATTAGCCATGTAAAAACTAATATAATTACAAATTCTGAAGTGGATATATGCACTATTATCTGAGTTGTGAACTATTTGTTTACAATTTTACAATTGAGCATGCAAATGTATTAGCCGTGTAAAAACTAATATCAATACAAATTCTGAAGTGGATACATGAATTATTAGCTGAGTTGTGAACTTTTTGTTTACAAATTTACAATTGAGTATGCAAATGTATTAGCCATGTAAAAACTAAAATAATTACAAATTCTGAAATGGATATATGCACTATTATCTGAGTTGTGAACTTTTTGTTTACAATTTTACAATTTTACAATTGAGCATGCAAATGTATTAGCCGTGTAAAAACTAATATAAATACAAATTTTGAAGTGGATACAGGCATTATTAGCTGAGCTGTGAACTTTTTGTTTACAAATTTACA
The DNA here is from genome assembly GCF_030179895.1 of Drosophila kikkawai. Classification (NCBI taxonomy): domain Eukaryota; kingdom Metazoa; phylum Arthropoda; class Insecta; order Diptera; family Drosophilidae; genus Drosophila; species Drosophila kikkawai. The sequence continues at coordinate 4,867 of NW_027222706.1, forward strand.
ATTGAGTATGCAAATGTATTAGCCTTGTAAAAACTAATATAAATACAAATTCTGAAGTGGATACATGAATTATTAGCTGAGTTGTGAACTTTTTGTTTACAAATTTACAATTGAGTATGCAAATGTATTAGCCATGTAAAAACTAATATAATTACAAATTCTGAAGTGGATATATGCACTATTATCTGAGTTGTGAACTACTTGTTTACAATTTTACAATTGAGCATGCAAATGTATTAGCCATGTAAAAACTAATATAATACTAATTCTGAAGTGGATTCAGGCATTATTAGCTGAGTTGTGAAATTTTTGTTTACAAATTTATACCTGAGTATGCAAATGTATTAACCTTGTAAAAACTAATATAATTACAAATTGTGAAGTGGATACATGAATTATTAGCTGAGTTGTGAACTTTTTGTTTACAATTTTACAATTGAGTATGCAAATGTATTAGTCATGTAAAAACTAATAAAATTACAAACTCTGAAGTGGATATATGCACTATTATCTGAGTTGTGAACTTTTTGTTTACAAATTTACAATTGAGCATGCAAATGTATTAGCCGTGTAAAAACTAATATAAATACAAATTCTGAAGTGGATACATGAATTATTAGCTGAGTTGTGAACTTTTTGTTTACAAATTTACAATTGAGTATGCAAATGTATTAGCCATGTAAAAACTAATATAATTACAAATTCTGAAGTGGATATATGCACTATTATCTGAGTTGTGAACTTTTTGTTTACAAATTTACAATTGAGCATGCAAATGTATTAGCCGTGTAAAAACTAATATAAATACAAATTCTGAAGTGGATACATGAATTATTAGCTGAGTTGTGAACTTTTTGTTTACAAATTTACAATTTTTTTTTTTTTTTTTTTTTTTTTAGGCTTTGCTTTTATTTATTGAATCTTCTCATTTATGAGACTAACAATAAGTGTATCAAATCTTACAATACTACCTAACTAGCAGTCATGAGACTGGTACAGAGTAAATGGCCCTGAATAATTATGGCTGGATGCTCGTATCAAGTCCCTTGCTAAAGGATTTGGATGGGTGGAGAGTTTTTCCTTGTAGGACGCTTTTTGTTTTTCTATTTCGTTCTTAACTGCAGGAATGCCGAGATCCCTGTGGATGGCTTTAGTGTGGAGTTGTAGAGCAGGACCTTGTAGTCCAGGGGCGATCGGGAGTTTATGAGCCAGTGGAGGCTGCTGGCTTTTAGTTTTAGATGAAGTTTCTTGCATTCAATATGTCTTCGCCATCTTAGGCGTCTGTCCAGGTGGACGCCCAGGTACGTTACCACGTTGACTTCGGGGATCAGTGTGCTGTTCAGGTAGAGCGGGGGGCATGTTTGTCTGTTGAGGGTGAACGTTATGTGCTTACACTTTTGTTCATTTATTTTAATACGCCAATCAGATAGCCACTTCTCGACTACCTTGAGGTGGTTGGCGAGCTGGGCTGTTGCACGGACTGGGCATCTGGAACGGCTGATGATTGCAGTGTCATCAGCGAAAGTGGATAATGTTAGCTGGTCGCTTGTGGGGATATCCGCTGTGTATAGAACAAATAGGGTAGGCCCAAGTGCACTTCCTTGTGGGACTCCAGCTTCGATTGAATAGGTGCCGGATGTTGTTGCGTTGCACCTCACTGCGAAGACTCTGTTGTAGAGATACGACTCAAGTAATTTGTGTGTGTATACCGGCAAGAGTGTTTTTATTTTGTGCATGAGGCCGTTGAGCCAGACTCGGTCGAATGCTTGAGAAACGTCGAGAAATATCGCGCTGCAATATTCTCGATGCTCGAAGGCTGTGCGAATTTCTGATGTTATTCTGTTTACTTGCTCGATAGTTCCATGTTTTTCTCTGAAGCCAAATTGATGAGCTGGGATAGTGTTGTGAGCTCCCAGATAAGGGATTATGCGCTTTAGTAGGCATTTTTCAATAACTTGGACAAGCATGATAGTAGACTTATTGGTCGGTAAGATGACGGAATCGTGTGGTCTTTTCCGGTCTTCGGTATCATTATAATTATAGATTTTTTCCATTTTGTTGGGTAATGGCCGAGACTTATGATCCCATTGAAGATTTTACAGATGACCTCAATAGCACAATTCGGAAGTTCAATTATCATTTTTTGAGTTATTAGGTCAACGCCGGGAGCCTTTTTCGGCTTCAGTTCCCTGATGACCTTCGTTATCTCGTTCGGACGAAATGATGCAGGAGTAGATTCCGTTTCAGTGTGGATTTGCGGTAGATCAAATGGATTTGCAGCAGGGTTCGGCTGGAAAACGCCCTGGAGATGTGAGGCAAAAGTTTCGGCTCTGTCTTTGTCGCTGTGGGCCCAGCAACCAGATGACTTTCATATCGGGGTGATGGTTTCAGCCGGTGAGCTTAAATTTGGGTGAGCTCTCCATAAGGGATGCTTTGTGCTGGTTGGCGAGTGTTTTTCAATATATCTTAATTGTGCTTTTTCGGCATCTTGCTTCAGGGCCCGGCTTAGTTTGGGTGTGGCTTCATTTAGACGTTGCTTTGTGCATGGCGATCTATTGGTTTGCCACGCCCGTCGCAGACGCCTCTTTTCTTGGATAAGCTGTTCAATTTGCTGGTTCGTTTTGAATTTGATTTTTTGCACATCCGTCTGTTGTGGTGTTGAGATTTGTGTCGTAATTTACGCCGTGGAAAGGGGAAAACATAATCAGGGTATCGTTGTTCTCGATCATACCTCCGAGTGCTAACCACATTCAGGCTTGTCGACCCTTAACCATCAGCTGAGCGGGACCCATTGATTCCTAGCTCTAGCGGGAGATGTGGGGGGTGGGGGGTTTGCTGTGGATAAGGATTGTTACGTCAAAGGTTTTATTATAGAGTCCCTCCTGAATCTACACAATGAGAGGATCCTCATTCGAAACCAACACACAAAACAATGGTCTCATAATTAGTAATATATGAAACCAGGCAAAACTAAACTGCAAAAAAAAATTGAGAAACGAGAAAGCACGAATTAATTTTTGAGCCTGCAGGGGTGGCCTTGGCTGTTGTTCGCCACACCCTATATCTTTACCCTCCCAACCATGGTCCTTCTTGTAATCGTTAGCGAAAGACCCCAAAAGTATTTACGTATACATCAGTTTGTTAGTCTCCCATGCCATAAGTAAGAAAACTTAAAAATTCATCATCATTATAATAATTTTTAATAATCAAACAAAAATTCCTTTTCCATATTTTTCAGTGTACATATCTCCAAATTCACAATAATAAACAAAATCCTAATATAATGATGTTTCTGCGTACATTTCAAGGCCTTATTTATTTATTTATTAATTTCTATACCCTATCATTACATAGCCTATTTTATTTACTTATGGTTAATATAATTATTTATTTAATCATTTAAAAAAAAAAATTTTCAGTGTCATTATAATTCTAATTTGTTTCGTTTAAAACAATGATAATGATAAGGTGGTGCCTAATTATGATGCTATAAAATATTATTAAAATCTAACTATGCCCATTTAATTGTTTTTATTTTTTGTTGTTTTTTTTTTTTGTTGTTTTGGGTCTACATAATTTTATTTATTTTTTATTCGATTTTTTGTTTAGCTTCAACAACCTACATCGCACAATTACAATAAAACAGTTTCTATTGCTGAAAACAAGAAAATATGTATATGTAAAGGAAATAAAATAATTCGGTTGAAATTCTCTCAGTGTAGCGCATGTTTTGGCTTTACATTTAAATGCTTTAAATTTACGATGATAACATGAATCAGAATAAAAAAGAGGAATTGGCAAAATAGCAAAAAATCAATCGATGCTGATAAGCATTAAAGCCGGTAATCAGCCTTTACACTGGGCGAGATAAGTTGTTTTCTGTGTTCACTCACCCACTTTGTTGTTCTCGAAGAAGGCCTTCTTGTCGATGAGGTTTTGGTGTGTATTAGGGGAAAATTAAAAATTAAAAATATAGCCGCATGATCTTAATTTGTTTGTTTGTTTTGTTTTTTTTTTTTTTTTTTGATTAATATTTAAAATATGTAGAAGTTATTAAAATTTTTTTTTTCAGTTACGTTTTCATATTTGATATTAATTATACTACATATTATTTTTTTTATTTTCCTGTGTTTTAGTTTTTTGTTTAGTTGTAAAATTTTTTATATTCTTACTGGCAACGAAACTTTTTATTGCACTGTACGATTTTAGTTGGATTTGCTAAGCTCACGCTCTTGTATTTTTTTTCCTATCATATTGACTGCTCATATGCATCACCATCACTACCACTGTCATTGTTTTTACCCCGTTTACATCTTTTACATGCCTATTTTAAATTTTATATTTCTTATCGGATTTGAGACACTTCATAATAATTCATGTCATAATTTGGCAATAATGATGATGTTTCGAGAGGGTTTAACTCTATTGGTATTTAATAAAAAAAATAAGATTTATATATTTATATTTATATATATATATGTATTTACACTATTCTGCATGTTTTTTTTTTCGCTTTGAGGTCGGGTTTTTAAGATTTTACATTTTAACTAGTCGTGTATTTTATGAGTTGTTTTAACCCATTTCCTCGTCTTCGTTAACTTTTAATTTGTCACTAGATTTTAAGGGTTTTTAATTTTTAAATTTCTTTTTTTTTTAATCTGCACTGTTTTTTCACGTTTATTTTTGGGTCACTTTTTGTGGGTTTTTCTCTGCTCCAAGCTGCTGCGAACTCCAATTGAATTTTCCCCAGCAGATATAGCTGCTCCAGCCGCGTTTTTTGGCCAGAGCGGAATAGCGTAACCAATCTGCTCTGCTGTCTCGTTTAGCTACAGGAATTAAATAATTAATGTTGTGCAAACGAGCCCAGGAATTTTTTAGAAATATTTACCCAGTGCTTCCTTTTCTTGTATTTTTTTCTGCTCAATCGACCTAGCGATTTCTCGTCGTGTAGTCGAAGAAAATAAGCGTGACCTACACGTGCAACGAAAATATTATTATATGTCGATCGGCTTGGACATTTTTTTTATAAAAAATATTTACCTTGCCGACACGGCAATCTTTGGCAGCCGGTAGATTGGCGTTTGTTGATGGCCTTTTCAACCGATGCCGAAATAGCTGTGGGATTAGGGTCCGGAGCACATGTGCATATGCTCTCTTGTATATTTTCCCTGCTGAGTTCGGGACCAACTTCTCAGCTTGACGACTCCAATAGAAAAGATCGAAGCCAGAAGCTGGAGACCCGAAGAACCCTTCACCGATTTGCACTTCGGTATTCACCAGCTGGTGGTTTCAACTGTCATTTTTAAGACGTTGCCAGATAAGAGGTCGATACTAATTATCGCTACTATTTTTAGGCGCGTATCATTTTAATTTAAAAAAAAAAATACTAAAAAGTTTTTATATGGGTCCATTACACCACCAGATAATCTAACGAGGCTCCGAGGCACGATTAGCTGGAATTAGCTTCGAAGATCCTTGGCGTGATATGTACCGATTTCTTTGCCTTGCAATGTTTCTAGCAAGTAATAAGCTGTTCCTACTTTTTTCTTCACTCGACATTTGGAAAACTGCGGCCCTAATTTCTTATTGAAATTCTTAGAGAAATTACTCAGGTAAAAGTTGCGTTTAAACACCTCTTGGCCTTCTTTGTACGAGACCGGCCTGGATCGCAAGTTGTATTGCGTCGCATTACGCTCATAAGCCGTGCGGCTATTTTGCTTTCTCTCCTCTCGTAACCAATGAAGTTTATCCTGACAATTCAAAAGCGGAGATTCTTCTAAGAGAGATAGCTTTCTCAACAACTTATTATCACTTCCATGATTTACCATATTGAAACCAAATAAAGCCTTGTAAGGTGAGCAGCCAAGGGCTTGGTGCAGCGAGGATCGCAATGCCGAGGAAATGCTAGTTAAATTAGAATCCGATTCGGTTTGATCTGCTCGCAGATAGGATCGTATCGCAGCCAATAAGGAGCGATTTACCCTCTCCGCCGCGTTGCTCTGAGGAGAATATAACGCGGTAAGCGTGTGCTTGATTCCAAACTTTGTTAAAAAGGCTTCAAACTCATTAGACTTGAATTGAGATCCATTGTCGCTTACGAGGATCTCGGGTGTTCCAAATTCAGCAAAAATTCGATTTCGCAGAAAATCTATTATCGCGGAAGAGGTAAATTTTTTTAGAGGACACAACCAATGGTAACGACTGAAGTGATCAAGGACAATAAGTAACCCTATGTGACCTTTCTTACTTCGCGGGTAAGGACCTAATATGTCAACATACAGTTTTTGAAACGGCCTGCACGAAACACTTTGCTGACCCATGGGAGGCCGTAATGTTGTGTTCGGGGCTTTAGTCTCTTTGCAAACATCGCACTCGCGAACGTATTCTCGAACTTGTTTGGACAAACCTGGCCAAAACAAGTGTCTTCGCAAACGTTCAATTGTTTTCTGCATTCCCCCGTGCGCAGATATAACGCAGTCATGCGCTTGGCGGATCGCCTCTACTCGTATTGCCTCCGGCACCCTCAACTTCCAACAGTCCGAGTCCTGGGCTGCATTTCCGGAGGGGTGTTCGGTGCGTATGTACACAAATCGGTCTGCCGTTCGCAGATCCGGGAACTTTTCTCTATTTGCTTCTATTGTTTCCTTGAGCTGGATGTAATCAGGGTCTAGGAAGGATGACGATTCTAAATCAATTTCGGGACCTATCCATTCCACACTATCGATTTCTGGGTCACAAATGCGAGATAACGCATCAGGAACAATATGATCTTTCCCTTTACGATGTGAAATAGTGAATTTAAAAGCTTGCAATCTAAAAATCCAACGGGCTAATCTGCCAGATACATTCTGCTGTCGCATAAGCCAGAGAAGGCTTGAGTGATCTGTCACTACTTCAAATGGTTGTAATTCTAAATAGCACCGGAATTTTTCGATCGCTAATATCACTGCCAGACATTCGCGTTCCGTAACACTGTAGTTTCGTTGCGATTTCGAGAGTTTTTTGGACATAAATGCCAATGGTCTTTCCTCTCCGCTATCAGATACTTGTACCAACACAGCACCAATGCCGTAATCACTAGCATCACAGTGTACAACAAATTTACGGGAAAAATCCGCATTTTGTAACACAGGCGCTGACGTTAGCAACTGTTTCAATTTCTCCATGGCGTCCTGGGCTTCCGGAGACCACTTAAAACATTTTCTTGTTTTTAAGACTTCTGTAATAGGACAGGTGATTTCTGCAAAGTCTTTTATAAATCGCCTGTACCAACCACATACACCGAGAAAACCTCTCACTTGTTTCAAATTTTTCGGTGTGGGCCAGTTAATTACACAGGATATTTTTTCCGGGTCAGTGGCTATTCCACCACTTCCGATCACATACCCTAGATAATTCACCTTAGTAACGCAAAAGTGACTTTTCTTTATGTTTAGAGTTAAGTTAGCTTTTTTGAATTGGTCTGCAATACGCACTGCTAAATGTGACGCAAAATCTTCTGAGACAATGCATAGGTCGTCGAGATATCCGAAAACGCAATGACGTAAATCTGGCGGAATTAAGTCATCCATTAGCCGGGACATCGTCGAGGGAGCATTACATAAGCCAAAAGGCATGACCGTAAACTGATATAATGCTCGACCTGGAACTGTAAATGCAGTCAATGGTTTCGCTTCCTCTGTCAACTCGATTTGCCAGTAGGCATCTTTAAGATCCAGTTTCGAAATCATATTTGCTTTTGGCAAACGAGCAAATATGCCTTCGATGCTTTGCAGTGGGTAAGCATCTTTTTTAGTAGCATCGTTCAGTTTCCGTGCGTCAAGGCATAAACGAACTTTGTTTGGCTTTACCACCAGCCGCATTGGAGAACTCCACGCACTTTGCGAAGGTTCGATCACTCCGAGGCTAAGCATGCGGTCGATTTCCGTATACATAAGCTTTTCCAAAGATGTATAACAAAATCAATCAGTTTTCTTGACTACTTTCATAATGGTAATAAAAATCTCATCAAAGACAAAGAGCTTTCAGATTATGACTGTTGTAACAACCCGATACTGTTCTCACAAATTACCAAGGCTAAAGCGAAAAACGATTTCGTTTCAACTCTGTCACTCGTTAGATCATACGTTGATGTTATTTGGTTGCAAGCTATTTTATTCCAAAGAATTTTCTTTTTCAGAATTAAATTTCTACGGTCGATGCCTATCAGCACTCGCTAATAATGGATCGCTTTCCAATAGTCTATTTAAAACTTACTAAAGCTTGATTTACACTTTCAATAATCAGGGGTTAGTACCTATACAAAACAAATATTTAAGCACCTGCCTTTTAGCATTAGCGACTGCACGGAAAATCGAAGTGCTGTTCGCACCTGCCTGCTGGGCCAAAATATATGTACCGTAAACGCACTTGCCCCACACGTTGGGCGCCAAAAATCTATGTGACGTAATTTACGCCGTTGAAAGGGGAAAACATAATCAGGGTATCGTTGTTCTCGATCATACCTCCGAGTGCTAACCACATTCAGGCTTGTCGACCCTTAACCATCAGCTGAGCGGGACCCACTGATTCCTAGCTCTAGCGGGAGATGTGGGGGGGGGTTTTTGCTGTGGATAAGGATTGTTACGTCAAAGGTTTTATTATAGAGTCCCTCCTGAATCTACACAATGAGACGATCCTCATTCGAAACCAACACACAAAACAATGGTCTCATAATTAGTTATATATGAAACCAGGCAAAACTAAACTGCAAAAAAAAATTGAGAAACGAGAAAGCACGAATTAAATTTTGAGCCTGCAGGGGTGGCCTTGGCTGTTGTTCGCCACACCCTATATCTTTACCCTCCCAACCATGGTCCTTCTTGTAATCGTTAGCGAAAGACCCCAAAAGTATTTACGTATACATCAGTTTGTTAGTCTCCCATGCCATAAGTAAGAAAACTTAAAAATTCATCATCATTATAATAATTTTTAATAATCAAACAAAAATTCCTTTTCAATATTTTTCAGTGTACATATCTCCAAATTCACAATAATAAACAAAATCCTAATATAATGATGTTTCTGCGTACATTTCAAGGCCTAATTTATTTATTTATTAATATCTATACCCTATCATTACATAGCCTATTTTATTTACTTATGGTTAATATAAATATTTATTTAATCATTTAAAAAAAAAAAATTTCCGTGTCATTATAATTCTAATTTGTTTCGTTTAAAACAATGATAATGATAAGGTGGTGCCTAATTATGATGCTATAAAATATTATTAAAATCTAACTATGCCCATTTAATTGTTTTTATTTTTTGTTGTTTTGGGTCTACATAATTTTATTTATTTATTATTCGATTTTTTGTTTAGCTTCAACAACCTACATCGCACAATTACAATAAAACAGTTTCTATTGCTAATTCACCTTAGTAACGCAAAAGTGACTTTTCTTTATGTTTAGAGTTAAGTTAGCTTTTTTGAATTGGTCTGCAATACGCACTGCTAAATGTGACGCAAAATCTTCTGAGACAATGCATAGGTCGTCGAGATATCCGAAAACGCAATGACGTAAATCTGGCGGAATTAAGTCATCCATTAGCCGGGACATCGTCGAGGGAGCATTACATAAGCCAAAAGGCATGACCGTAAACTGATATAATGCTGGACCTGGAACTGTAAATGCAGTCAATGGTTTCGCTTCCTCTGTCAACTCGATTTGCCAGTAGGCATCTTTAAGATCCAGTTTCGAAATCATATTTGCTTTTGGCAAACGAGCAAATATGCCTTCGATGCTTTGCAGTGGGTAAGCATCTTTTTTAGTAGCATCGTTCAGTTTCCGTGCGTCAAGGCATAAACGAACTTTGTTTGGCTTTACCACCAGCCGCATTGGAGAACTCCACGCACTTTGCGAAGGTTCGATCACTCCGAGGCTAAGCATGCGGTCGATTTCCGTATACATAAGCTTTTCGACAGCTGGGCTCACCGGATAATAACGCTGTTTCACAGGCTTGTTTTCTCCTATGTCGATACTATGCTTAATCAGGGCAGTGCGACCTAATCCTTGTTTTTCAAAATTCGGAAATAGCTCCTTAACAGCCTCAAGTTGCTGTTTTTCTTTTACTGTTAATGGGTATTTTTCCTCCTCTTCACTTTCTTCCATTTCCTCATTCAATATAGAACTAATGATCCCGGGAGCTAACTCGAAAGCTCGCCAGAAATCTATACCTAATTGTTCAAACATGAACACGGTTTTAGATAAGAAGCATCTGTTAGCGATTAAGTCCCAGCAGCAGAGCACGGCCTAGCACTTGTATGTGCATATCTATCTATTAATACAACCGCCACTTGAGACTATGTAACAAGTAACCCGAAATATGACCTCCTGTGAGCGGTCTGGGTTTGTTCAAGATATGCGCTATCGAGTTGCCTGTGTGCACTCTTATCGTACTTAAAATATTTCTCACGATCGGGAACTGTCCGATGCGTGGGTCTAGAACTAAGATCTACAATGTACATTCTCATGTTAGCTATATAAGCTAGGGTTTGAATGGAATAAAATCAGTTTCTTACAAAAACTCAACACATGAAGACTTCTCAATTATTTGGGGTTTTCATTTTGGTCAATCGAGCCTTCGGAGCATTTTTGCTTCGACAACTCTGCAGTTTCCCCCTCTATGGTAAGGGACTCAGAGTGAGGCCAGCTCCTTCAAGCGAAGCAAGTAACACTTGTAGCTAAAAGGTAGCAAAATAATTAACTCTTGTTTCCCCCCACCCGTGGTAAGGAACAGAGTATAAAATAAAAACAAAAAGACACAAAAGAGTCTTTTATGTTTTAAAAACATGCACCATGTAGGTTGCTGTAATACCATGAAAAAAATGGTAAGGCGTGCTGGAGCCAATAATATCAGTAGAAAATGTGCTTAAAGAAAATGTAAAAAGTGCATAAAATTATGTTATGGTATTTGAAATGGCCAACATATACCATATATATATGCAAAAGGATAAAAAAAGAGTCCTTCTTGTTAAAAAAAAAAAAATGGTCGAGGAATCGACAAAATTAAAAAATAAATATAACAAATATTTATTGCGGGCGTTTTTTCGAGGCCTAAAACATCGAAAAGTCGCGGTAGTGAAAAAAAA
>NW_027222707.1:0-18932 GCF_030179895.1 Drosophila kikkawai
AAAACTAATATAAATACAAATTCTGAAGTGGATACATGCATTATTAGCTGAGTTGTGAACTTTTTGTTTACAAATTTACAATTGAGTATGCAAATGTATTAGCCTTGTAAAAACTAATATAAATACAAATTCTGAAGTGGATACAGGCATTATTAGCTGAGTTGTGAACTTTTTGTTTACAAATTTACAATTGAGTATGCAAATGTATTAGCCTTGTAAAAACTAATATAAGTACAAATTCTACCGTGGATACATGCATTATTAGCTGAGTTGTGAACTTTTTGTTTACAAATTTACAATTGAGTATGCAAATGTATTAGCCATGTAAAAACTAATATAAATACAAATTCTGAAGTGGATACAGGCATTATTAGCTGAGTTGTGAACTTTTTGTTTACAAATTTACAATTGAGTATGCAAATGTATTAGCCTTGTAAAAACTAATATAAATACAAATTCTGCCGTGGATACATGCATTATTACCTGAGTTGTGAACTTTTTGTTTACAAATTTCATTATTAGCTGAGATGTGAACTTTTTGTTTACAAATTTACAATTGAGTATGCAAATGTATTAGCCATGTAAAAACTAATATAAATATAAATTCTGAAGTGGATACATTCATTATTAGCGGAGTTGTGAACTTTTTGTTTACAAATTTACAATTGAGTATGCAAATGTATTAGCCTTGTAAAAACTAATATAAATACAAATTCTGAAGTGGATACAGGCATTATTAGCTGAGTTGTGAACTTTTTGTTTACAAATTTACAATTGAGTATGCAAATGTATTAGCCTTGTAAAAACTAATATAAATACAAATTCTGCCGTGGATACATGCATTATTAGCTGAGTTGTGAACTTTTTGTTTACAAATTTACAATTGAGTATGCAAATGTATTAGCCATGTAAAAACTAATATAAATACAAATTCTGCCGTGGATACAGGCATTATTAGCTGAGTTGTGAACTTTTTGTTTACAAATTTACAATTGAGTATGCAAATGTATTAGCCTTGTAAAAACTAATATAAATACAAATTCTGAAGTGGATACAGGCATTATTAGCTGAGTTGTGAACTTTTTGTTTACAAATTTACAATTGAGTATGCAAATGTATTAGCCTTGTAAAAACTAATATAAATACAAATTCTGCCGTGGATACATTCATTATTAGCGGAGTTGTGAACTTTTTGTTTACAAATTTACAATTGAGTATGCAAATGTATTAGCCTTGTAAAAACTAATATAAATACAAATTCTGAAGTGGATACAGGCATTATTAGCTGAGTTGTGAACTTTTTGTTTACAAATTTACAATTGAGTATGCAAATGTATTAGCCTTGTAAAAACTAATATAAATACAAATTCTCCATGGATACATGCATTATTAGCTGAGTTGTGAACTTTTTGTTTACAAATTTACAATTGAGTATGCAAATGTATTAGCCATGTAAAAACTAATGTAATTACAAATTCTGGAGTGGATACAGGCATTATTAGCTGAGTTGTGAACTTTTTGTTTACAAATTTACAATTGAGTATGCAAATGTATTAGCCTTGTAAAAACTAATATAAATACAAATTCTGAAGTGGATACAGGCATTATTAGCTGAGTTGTGAACTTTTTGTTTACAAATTTACAATTGAGTATGCAAATGTATTAGCCTTGTAAAAACTAATATAAATACAAATTCTGAAGTGGATACAGGCATTATTAGCTGAGCTGTGAACTTTTTGTTTACAAATTTACAATTGAGTAAGCCGTGTAAAAACTAATATAAATACAAATTCTGAAGTGGATATAGGCATTATTAGCTGAGTTGTGAACTTTTTGTTTACAAATTTACAATTGAGTATGCAAATGTATTAGCCTTGTAAAAACTAATATAAATACAAATTCTGAAGTGGATACAGGCATTATTAGCGGAGTTGTGAACTTTTTGTTTACAAATTTACAATTGAGTATGCAAATGTATTAGCCATGTAAAAACTAATATAAATACAAATTCTGAAGTGGATACAGGCATTATTAGCTGAGTTGTGAACTTTTTGTTTACAAATTTACAATTGAGTATGCAAATGTATTAGCCTTGTAAAAACTAATATAAATACAAATTCTGAAGTGGATACATGCATTATTAGCGGAGTTGTGAACTTTTTGTTTACAAATTTACAATTGAGTATGCAAATGTATTAGCCTTGTAAAAACTAATATAAATACAAATTCTGAAGTGGATACAGGCATTATTAGCTGAGTTGTGAACTTTTTGTTTACAAATTTACAATTGAGTATGCAAATGTATTAGCCTGTAAAAACTAATATAAATATAAATTCTGCCGTGGATACATGCATTATTAGCTGAGTTGTGAACTTTTTGTTTACAAATTTACAATTGAGTATGCAAATGTATTAGCCATGTAAAAACTAATATAAATACAAATTCTGCCGTGGATACAGGCATTATTAGCTGAGTTGTGAACTTTTTGTTTACAAATTTACAATTGAGTATGCAAATGTATTAGCCTTGTAAAAACTAATATAAATACAAATTCTGCCGTGGATACATTCATTATTAGCGGAGTTGTGAACTTTTTGTTTACAAATTTACAATTGAGTATGCAAATGTATTAGCCTTGTAAAAACTAATATAAATACAAATTCTGAAGTGGATACAGGCATTATTAGCTGAGTTGTGAACTTTTTGTTTACAAATTTACAATTGAGTATGCAAATGTATTAGCCTTGTAAAAACTAATATAAGTACAAATTCTACCATGGATACATGCATTATTAGCTGAGTTGTGAACTTTTTGTTTACAAATTTACAATTGAGTATGCAAATGTATTAGCCATGTAAAAACTAATATAAATACTAAATTCTGAAGTGGATACAGGCATTATTAGCTGAGTTGTGAACTTTTTGTTTACAAATTTACAATTGAGTATGCAAATGTATTAGCCTTATAAAAACTAATATAAGTACAAATTCTGCCGTGGATACATGCATTATTACCTGAGTTGTGAACTTTTTGTTTACAAATTTCATTATTAGCTGAGATGTGAACTTTTTGTTTACAAATTTACAATTGAGTATGCAAATGTATTAGCCATGTAAAAACTAATATAAATACAAATTCTGCCGTGGATACATCATTATTAGCTGAGTTGTGAACTTTTTGTTTACAAATTTACAATTGAGTATGCAACTGTATTAGCCTTGTAAAAACTAATATAAATACAAATTCTGAAGTGGATACAGGCATTATTAGCTGAGTTGTGAACTTTTTGTTTACAAATTTACAATTGAGTATGCAAATGTATTAGCCTTGTAAAAACTAATATAAATACAAATTCTGCCGTGGATACATGCATTATTAGCGGAGTTGTGAACTTTTTGTTTACAAATTTACAATTGAGTATGCAAATGTATTAGCCATGTAAAAACTAATATAAATACAAATTCTGCCGTGGATACAGGCATTATTAGCTGAGTTGTGAACTTTTTGTTTACAAATTTACAATTGAGTATGCAAATGTATTAGCCTTGTAAAAACTAATATAAATACAAATTCTGAAGTGGATACAGGCATTATTAGCTGAGTTGTGAACTTTTTGTTTACAAATTTACAATTGAGTATGCAAATGTATTAGCCTTGTAAAAACTAATATAAATACAAATTCTGCCGTGGATACATTCATTATTAGCGGAGTTGTGAACTTTTTGTTTACAAATTTACAATTGAGTATGCAAATGTATTAGCCTTGTAAAAACTAATATAAATACAAATTCTGAAGTGGATACAGGCATTATTAGCTGAGTTGTGAACTTTTTGTTTACAAATTTACAATTGAGTATGCAAATGTATTAGCCTTGTAAAAACTAATATAAATACAAATTCTACCATGGATACATGCATTATTAGCTGAGTTGTGAACTTTTTGTTTACAAATTTACAATTGAGTATGCAAATGTATTAGCCATGTAAAAACTAATATAAATACAAATTCTGAAGTGGATACAGGCATTATTAGCTGAGTTGTGAACTTTTTGTTTACAAATTTACAATTGAGTATGCAAATGTATTAGGCTTGTAAAAACTAATATAAATACAAATTCTGAAGTGGATACAGGCATTATTAGCTGAGTTGTGAACTTTTTGTTTACAAATTTACAATTGAGTATGCAAATGTATTAGCCTTGTAAAAACTAATATAAATACAAATTCTGAAGTGGATACAGGCATTATTAGCTGAGCTGTGAACTTTTTGTTTACAAATTTACAATTGAGTATGCCTTGTAAAAACTAATATAAATACAAATTCTGAAGTCGATACAGGCATTATTAGCTGAGCTGTGAACTTTTTGTTTACAAATTTACAATTGAGTATGCAAATGTATTAGCCTTGTAAAAACTAATATAAATACAAATTCTGAAGTGGATACAGGCATTATTAGCGGAGTTGTGAACTTTTTGTTTACAAATTTACAATTGAGTATGCAAATGTATTAGCCATGTAAAAACTAATATAAATACAAATTCTGAAGTGGATACAGGCATTATTAGCTGAGTTGTGAACTTTTTGTTTACAAATTTACAATTGAGTATGCAAATGTATTAGGCTTGTAAAAACTTATATAAATACAAATTCTGCCGTGGATACATTCATTATTAGCGGAGTTGTGAACTTTTTGTTTACAAATTTACAATTGAGTATGCAAATGTATTAGCCTTGTAAAAACTAATATAAATACAAATTCTGAAGTGGATACAGGCATTATTAGCTGAGTTGTGAACTTTTTGTTTACAAATTTACAATTGAGTATGCAAATGTATTAGCCTTGTAAAAACTAATATAAATACAAATTCTGCCGTGGATACATGCATTATTAGCGGAGTTGTGAACTTTTTGTTTACAAATTTACAATTGAGTATGCAAATGTATTAGCCATGTAAAAACTAATATAAATACAAATTCTGCCGTGGATACAGCATTATTAGCTGAGTTGTGAACTTTTTGTTTACAAATTTACAATTGAGTATGCAAATGTATTAGCCTTGTAAAAACTAATATAAATACAAATTCTGAAGTGGATACAGGCATTATTAGCTGAGTTGTGAACTTTTTGTTTACAAATTTACAATTGAGTATGCAAATGTATTAGCCTTGTAAAAACTAATATAAATACAAATTCTGAAGTGGATACAGGCATTATTAGCTGAGTTGTGAACTTTTTGTTTACAAATTTACAATTGAGTATGCAAATGTATTAGCCTTGTAAAAACTAATATAAATACAAATTCTAATGGATACATGCATTATTAGCTGAGTTGTGAACTTTTTGTTTACAAATTTACAATTGAGTATGCAAATGTATTAGCTTGTAAAAACTAATATAAATACAAATTCTGAAGTGGATACAGGCATTATTAGCTGAGTTGTGAACTTTTTGTTTACAAATTTACAATTGAGTATGCAAATGTATTAGCCATGTAAAAACTAATATAAATACAAATTCTGAAGTGGATACAGGCATTATTAGCTGAGTTGTGAACTTTTTGTTTACAAATTTACAATTGAGTATGCAAATGTATTAGCCTTGTAAAAACTAATATAAATACAAATTCTGGCGTGGATACATGCATTATTAGCGGAGTTGTGAACTTTTTGTTTACAAATTTACAATTGAGTATGCAAATGTATTAGCCTTGTAAAAACTAATATAAATACAAATTCTGAAGTGGATACAGGCATTATTAGCTGAGTTGTGAACTTTTTGTTTACAAATTTACAATTGAGTATGCAAATGTATTAGCCATGTAAAAACTAATATAAATACAAATTCTGCCGTGGATACAGGCATTATTAGCTGAGTTGTGAACTTTTTGTTTACAAATTTACAATTGAGTATGCAAATGTATTAGCCTTGTAAAAACTAATATAAATACAAATTCTGAAGTGGATACATGCATTATTAGCTGAGTTGTGAACTTTTTGTTTACAAATTTACAATTGAGTATGCAAATGTATTAGCCATGTAAAAACTAATATAAATACAAATTCTGAAGTGGATACAGGCATTATTAGCTGAGTTGTGAACTTTTTGTTTACAAATTTACAATTGAGTATGCAAATGTATTAGCCTTGTAAAAACTAATATAAATACAAATTCTGAAGTGGATACAGGCATTATTAGCTGAGTTGTGAACTTTTTGTTTACAAATTTACAATTGAGTATGCAAATGTATTAGCCTTGTAAAAACTAATATAAATACAAATTCTGAAGTGGATACAGGCATTATTAGCTGAGTTGTGAACTTTTTGTTTACAAATTTACAATTGAGTATGCAAATGTATTAGCCTTGAAAAAACTAATATAAATACAAATTCTGCCGTGGATACATGCATTATTACCTGAGTTTGTGAACTTTTTGTTTACAAATTCATTATTAGCTGAGATGTGAACTTTTTGTTTACAAATTTACAATTGAGTATGCAAATGTATTAGCCTTGTAAAAATAATATAAATACAAATTCTGCGTGGATAAGGCATTATTAGCTGAGTTGTGAACTTTTTGTTTACAAATTTACAATTGAGTATGCAAATGTATTAGCCTTGTAAAAAACTAATATAATACAAATTCTGAAGTGGATAAAGGCATTATTAGCTGAGTTGTGAACTTTTTGTTTACAAATTTACAATTGAGTATGCAAATGTATTAGCCTTGTAAAAACTAATAATATAAATACAAATTCTGAAGTGGATACAGGCATTATTAGCTGAGTTGTGAACTTTTTGTTTACAAATTTACAATTGAGTATGCAAATGTAGCCGATACAGGCATTATTAGCTGAGTTGTGAACTTTTTGTTTACAAATTTACAATTGAGTATGCAAATGTATTAGCCTTGTAAAAAACTAATATAAATACAAATTCTGAAGTGGATACAGGCATTATTAGCTGAGTTGTGAACTTTTGTTTACAAATTTACAATTGAGTATGCAAATGTATTAGCCTTGTAAAAACTAATATAAATACAAATTCTGCCGTGGATACATGCATTATTAGCGGAGTTGTGAACTTTTTGTTTACAAATTTACAATTGAGTATGCAAATGTATTAGCCATGTAAAAACTAATATAAATACAAATTCTGAAGTGGATACAGGCATTATTAGCTGAGTTGTGAACTTTTTGTTTACAAATTTACAATTGATATGCAAATGTATTAGCCTTGTAAAAACTAATATAAATACAAATTCTACCATGGATACATGCATTATTAGCTGAGTTTTGAACTTTTTGTTTACAAATTTACAATTGAGTATGCAAATGTATTAGCCGTGTAAAAACTAATATAAATACTAAATCTGAAGTGGATACAGGCATTATTAGCTGAGTTGTGAACTTTTTGTTTACAAATTTACAATTGATATGCAAATGTATTAGCCTTGTAAAAACTAATATAAATACAAATTCTGCCGTGGATACATGCATTATTACCTGAGTTGTGAATTTTTGTTTACAAATTTCATATTAGCTGAGATGTGAACTTTTTGTTTACAAATTACAATGAGTATGCAAATGTATTAGCCATGTAAAAACTAATATAAATACAAATTCTGCGTGGATACATGCATTATTAGCGGAGTTGTGAACTTTTTGTTTACAAATTTACAATTGAGTATGCAAATGTATTAGCCTTGTAAAAACTAATATAAATACAAATTCTGAAGTGGATACAGGCATTATTAGCTGAGTTGTGAACTTTTTGTTTACAAATTTACAATTGAGTATGCAAATGTATTAGCCTTGTAAAAACTAATATAAATACAAATTCTGAAGTGGATACATGCATTATTAGCTGAGTTGTGAACTTTTTGTTTACAAATTTACAATTGAGTATGCAAATGTATTAGCCTTGTAAAAACTAATATAAACAAATTCTGCCGTGGATACATGCATTATTAGCTGAGTTGTGAACTTTTTGTTTATAAATTTACAATTGAGTATGCAAATGTATTAGCCATGTAAAAACTAATATAAATACAAATTCTGAGTGGATACAGGCATTATTAGCTGAGTTGTGAACTTTTGTTTACAAATTTACAATTGAGTATGCAAATGTATTAGCCTTGTAAAAACTAATATAAATACAAATTCTGAAGTGGATACAGGCATTATTAGCTGAGTTGTGAACTTTTTGTTTACAAATTTACAATTGAGTATGCAAATGTATTAGCCTTGTAAAAACTAATATAAATACAAATTCTGAAGTGGATACATGCATTATTAGCTGAGTTGTGAACTTTTTGTTTACAAATTTACAATTGAGTATGCAAATGTATTAGCCATGTAAAAACTAATATAAATACAAATTATAAGTGGATACATGCATTATTAGCTGAGTTGTGAACTTTTTGTTTACAAATTTACAATTGAGTATGCAAATGTATTAGCCATGTAAAAACTAATATAAATACAAATTCTGAAGTGGATACAGGCATTATTAGCTGAGTTGTGAACTTTTTGTTTACAAATTTACAATTGAGTATGCAAATGTATTAGCCTTGTAAAAACTAATATAAATACAAATTCTGAAGTGGATACAGGCATTATTAGCTGAGTTGTGAACTTTTTGTTTACAAATTTACAATTGAGTATGCAAATGTATTAGCCTTGTAAAAACTAATATAAATACAAATTCTGAAGTGGATACAGGCATTATTAGCTGAGTTGTGAACTTTTTGTTTACAAATTTACAATTGGATGTATTAGCCTTGTAAAAACTAATATAAATACAAATTCTGAAGTGGATACGAGCATTATTAGCTGAGTTGTGAACTTTTTGTTTTCAAATTTACAATTGAGTATGCAAATGTATTAGCCTTGTAAAAACTAATATAAATACAAATTCTGAAGTGGATACAGGCATTATTAGCTGAGTTGTGAACTTTTTGTTTACAAATTTACAATTGAGTATGCAAATGTATTAGCCTTGTAAAAACTAATATAAATACAAATTCTGAAGTGGATACAGGCATTATTAGCTGAGTTGTGAACTTTTTGTTTACAAATTTACAATTGAGTATGCAAATGTATTAGCCTTGTAAAAACTAATATAAATACAAATTCTGAAGTGGATACATGCATTATTAGCTGAGTTGTGAACTTTTTGTTTACAAATTTACAATTGAGTATGCAAATGTATTAGCCTTGTAAAAACTAATATAAATACAAATTCTAAGTGGATACATGCATTATTAGCTGAGTTGTGAACTTTTTGTTTACAAATTTACAATTGAGTATGCAAATGTATTAGCCTTGTAAAAACTAATATAAATACAAATTCTGAAGTGGATACAGGCATTATTAGCTGAGTTGTGAACTTTTTGTTTACAAATTTACAATTGAGTATGCAAATGTATTAGCCTTGTAAAAACTAATATAAATACAAATTCTGAAGTGGATACAGGCATTATTAGCTGAGTTGTGAACTTTTGTTTACAAATTTACAATTGAGTATGCAAATGTATTAGCCTTGTAAAAACTAATATAAGTACAAATTCTGCCGTGGACAGCATTTAGCTGAGTTGGAACTTTTTGTTTACAAATTTCATTATTAGCTGAGATGTGAACTTTTTGTTTACAAATTTACAATTGAGTATGCAAATGTATTAGCCATGTAAAAACTAATATAAGTACAAATTCTTCCGTGGATACATTCATTATTAGCTGAGTTGTGAACTTTTTGTTTACAAATTTATAATTGAGTATGCAAATGTATTAGCCTTGTAAAAAACTAATATAATACAAATTCTGAAGTGGATACAGGCATTATTAGCTGAGTTGTGAACTTTTTGTTTACAAATTTACAATTGAGTATGCAAATGTATTAGCCTTGTAAAAACTAATATAAATACAAATTCTGCCGTGGATACATGCATTATTAGCGGAGTTGTGAACTTTTTGTTTACAAATTTACAATTGAGTATGCAAATGTATTAGCCATGTAAAAACTAATATAAATACAAATTCTGCCGTGGATACAGGCATTATTAGCTGAGTTGTGAACTTTTTGTTTACAAATTTACAATTGAGTATGCAAATGTATTAGCCTTGTAAAAACTAATATAAATACAAATTCTGAAGTGGATACAGGCATTATTAGCTGAGTTGTGAACTTTTTGTTTACAAATTTACAATTGAGCATGCAAATGTATTAGCCTTGTAAAAACTAATAAGATACGAATTTTGAAGTCGATACATGCATTATTAGCTGAGTTGTGAACTTTTTGTTTACAAATTTACAATTGAGTATGCAAATGTATTAGCCTTGTAAAAACTAATATAAATACAAATTCTGAAGTGGATACAGGCATTATTAGCTGAGTTGTGAACTTTTTGTTTACAAATTTACAATTGAGTATGCAAATGTATTAGCCTTGTAAAAACTAATATAAATACAAATTCTGAAGTGGATACAGGCATTATTAGCTGAGTTGTGAACTTTTTGTTTACAAATTTACAATTGAGTATGCAAATGTATTAGCCTTGTAAAAACTAATATAAATACAAATTCTGAAGTGGATACATGCATTATTAGCTGAGTTGTGAACTTTTTGTTTACAAATTTACAATTGAGTATGCAAATGTATTAGCCTGTAAAAACTAATATAAATACAAATTCTGAGTGGATACAGGCATTATTAGCTGAGTTGTGAACTTTTTGTTTACAAATTTACAATTGAGTATGCAAATGTATTAGCCTTGTAAAAACTAATATAAATACAAATTCTGAAGTGGATACAGGCATTATTAGCTGAGTTGTGAACTTTTTGTTTACAAATTTACAATTGAGTATGCAAATGTATTAGCCTTGTAAAAACTAATATAAATACAAATTCTGCCGTGGATACATGCATTATTAGCTGAGTTGTGAACTTTTTGTTTACAAATTTACAATTGAGTATGCAAATGTATTAGCCTTGTAAAAACTAATATAAATACAAATTCTGAAGTGGATACAGGCATTATTAGCTGAGTTGTGAACTTTTTGTTTACAAATTTACAATTGAGTATGCAAATGTATTAGCCTTGTAAAAACTAATATAAATACAAATTCTGAAGTGGATACATGCATTATTAGCTGAGTTGTGAACTTTTTGTTTACAAATTTTACAATTGAGTATGCAAATGTATTAGCCATGTAAAAACTAATATAAATACAAATTCTGCCGTGGATACAGGCATTATTAGCTGAGTGTGAACTTTTTGTTTACAAATTTACAATTGAGTATGCAAATGTATTAGCCTTGTAAAAACTAATATAAATACAAATTCTGAAGTGGATACAGGCATTATTAGCTGAGTTGTGAACTTTTTGTTTACAAATTTACAATTGAGTATGCAAATGTATTAGCCTTGTAAAAACTAATATAAATACAAATTCTGCCGTGGATACATGCATTATTAGCGGAGTTGTGAACTTTTTGTTTACAAATTTACAATTGAGTATGCAAATGTATTAGCCATGTAAAAACTAATATAAATACAAATTCTGAAGTGGATACAGGCATTATTAGCTGAGTTGTGAACTTTTTGTTTACAAATTTACAATTGAGTATGCAAATGTATTAGCCTTGTAAAAAATAATATAAATACAAATTCTGAAGTGGATCCATGCATTATTAGCTGAGTTGTGAACTTTTTGTTTACAAATTTACAATTGAGTCTGCAAATGTATTAGCCATGTAAAAACTAATATAAATACAAATTCTGCCGTGGATACAGGCATTATTAGCTGAGTTGTGAACTTTTTGTTTACAAATTTACAATTGAGTATGCAAATGTATTAGCCTTGTAAAAACTAATATAAATACAAATTCTGAAGTGGATACAGGCATTATTAGCTGAGTTGTGAACTTTTTGTTTACAAATTTACAATTGAGTATGCAAATGTATTAGCCATGTAAAAACTAATATAAATACTAAATTCTGAAGTGGATACAGGCATTATTAGCTGAGTTGTGAACTTTTTGTTTACAAATTTACAATTGAGTATGCAAATGTATTAGCTTTGTAAAAAACTAATATAAAGTACAAATTCTGCCGTGGATACATGCATTATTACCTGAGTTGTGAACTTTTTGTTTACAAATTTCATTTTAGCTGAGTTGTGAACTTTTTGTTTACAAATTTACAATTGAGTATGCAAATGTATTAGCCATGTAAAAACTAATATAAAACACAAATTCTGCCGTGGATACAGGCATTATTAGCTGAGTTGTGAACTTTTTGTTTACAAATTTACAATTGAGTATGCAAATGTATTAGCCTGTAAAAACTAATATAAATACAAATTCTGAAGTGGATACAGGCATTATTAGCTGAGTTGTGAACTTTTTGTTTACAAATTACAATTGAGTATGCAATGTATTAGCCTTGTAAAAACTAATATAAATACAAATTCTGCGTGGATACATGCATTATTAGCTGAGTTGTGAACTTTTTGTTTACAAATTACAATGAGTATGCAAATGTATTAGCATGTAAAAACTAATATAAATACAAATTCTGCCGTGGATACAGGCATTATTAGCTGAGTTGTGAACTTTTTTGTTTACAAATTTACAATTGAGTATGCAAATGTATAAGCCGTGTAAAAACTAATATAAATACAAATTCTGAAGTGGATACAGCATTATTAGCTGAGTTGTGAACTTTTTGTTTACAAATTTACAATTGAGTATGCAAATGTATTAGCCTTGTAAAAACTAATATAAATACAAATTCTGAAGTGGATACAGGATTATTAGCTGAGTTGTGAACTTTTTGTTTACAAATTTACAATTGAGTATGCAAATGTATTAGCCTTGTAAAAACTAATATAAATACAAATTCTACCGTGGATACATGCATTATTAGCTGAGTTGTGAACTTTTTGTTTACAAATTTACAATTGAGTATGCAAATGTATTAGCCATGTAAAAACTAATATAAATACAAATTCTGAAGTGGATACAGGCATTATTAGCTGAGTTGTGAACTTTTTGTTTACAAATTTACAATTGAGTATGCAAATGTATTAGCCTTGTAAAAACTAATATAAATACAAATTCTGAAGTGGATACAGGCATTATTAGCTGAGTTGTGAACTTTTTGTTTACAAATTTACAATTGAGTATGCAAATGTATTAGCCTTGTAAAAACTAATATAAATACAAATTTTGAAGTGGATACATGCATTATTAG
Organism: Drosophila kikkawai; assembly: GCF_030179895.1. Classification (NCBI taxonomy): domain Eukaryota; kingdom Metazoa; phylum Arthropoda; class Insecta; order Diptera; family Drosophilidae; genus Drosophila; species Drosophila kikkawai. Next base: position 13,258 of record NW_027222707.1, read on the forward strand.
CGGAGTTGTGAACTTTTTGTTTACAAATTTACAATTGAGTATGCCGTGTAAAAAACTAATATAAATACTAAATTCGGAAGTGGATACAGGCATTATTAGCTGAGTTGTGAACTTTTTGTTTACAAATTTACAATTGAGTATGCAAATGTATTAGCCTTGTAAAAACTAATATAAATACAAATTCTGAAGTGGATACATGCATTATTAGCTGAGTTGTGAACTTTTTGTTTACAAATTTACAATTGAGTATGCAAATGTATTAGCCATGTAAAAACTAATATAAATACAAATTCTGAAGTGGATACAGCATTATTAGCTGAGTTGTGAACTTTTTGTTTACAAATTTACAATGAGTATGCCTTGTAAAAACTATATAAATACAAATTCTGAAGTGGATACATGCATTATTAGCTGAGTTGGGAACTTTTTCTTTACAAATTTACAATTGACTATGCAAATGCATTAGCTTGTAAAAAAACTAATATAATACAAATTCTGAAGTGGATACATGCATTATTAGCTGAGTTCTGAACTTTTTGTTTACAAATTTACAATCGAGTATGCAAATGTATTAGCATTGTAAAAACTAATATAAATACAAATTCTGAAGTGGATACATGCATTATTAGCTGAGTTGTGAACTTTTTGTTTACAAATTTACAATTGAGTATGCAAATGTATTAGCCTTGTAAAAACTAATATAAATACAAATTCTGAAGTGGATACATGCATTATTAGCTGAGTTGTGAACTTTTTGTTTACAAATTTACAATTGAGTATGCAAATGTATTAGCCTTGTAAAAACTAATATAAATACAAATTCTGCCGTGGATACATGCATTATTAGCTGAGTTGTGAACTTTTGGTTTACAAATTTCGTTATTAGCTGAGATGTGAACTTTTTGTTTACAAATTTACAATTGAGTATGCAAATGTATTAGCCATGTAAAAACTAATATAAATACAAATTCTGCCGTGGATACATGCATTATTAGCTGAGTTGTGAACTTTTTGTTTACAAATTTACTATTGAGTATGCAAATGTATTAGCCTGTAAAAACTAATATAAATACAAATTCTGAAGTGGATACAGGCTTATTAGCTGAGTTGTGAACTTTTTGTTTACAAATTTACAATTGAGTATGCAAATGTATTAGCCTTGTAAAAACTAATATAAATACAAATTCTGCCGTGGATACATGCATTATTAGCGGAGTTGTGAACTTTTTGTTTACAAATTTACAATTGAGTATGCAAATGTATTAGCCATGTAAAAACTAATATAAATACAAATTCTGCCGTGGATACAGGCATTATTAGCTGAGTTGTGAACTTTTGTTTACAAATTTTACAATTGAGTATGCAAATGTATTAGCCTTGTAAAAACTAATATAAATACAAATTCTGAAGTGGATACAGGCATTATTAGCTGAGTTGTGAACTTTTTGTTTACAAATTTACAATTGAGTATGCAAATGTATTAGCCTTGTAAAAACTAATATAATACAAATTCTGCCGTGGATACATTCATTATTAGCGGAGTTGTGAACTTTTTGTTTACAAATTTACAATTGAGTATGCAAATGTATTAGCCTTGTAAAAACTAATATAAATACAAATTCTGCCGTGGATACAGGCATTATTAGCTGAGTTGTGAACTTTTTGTTTACAAATTTACAATTGAGTATGCAAATGTATTAGCCTTGTAAAAACTAATATAAATACAAATTCTGAAGTGGATACAGGCATTATTAGCTGAGTTGTGAACTTTTTGTTTACAAATTTACAATTGAGTATGCAAATGTATTAGCCATGTAAAAAATAATATAAATACAAATTCTGAAGTGGATACATGCATTATTAGCTGAGTTGTGAACTTTTTGTTTACAAATTTACAATTGAGTATGCAAATGTATTAGACCTGTAAAAACTAATATAAATACAAATTCTGAAGTGGATACAGGCATTATTAGCTGAGTTGTGAACTTTTTGTTTACAAATTTACAATTGAGTATGCAAATGTATTAGCCATGTAAAAACTAATATAAATACAAATTCTGAAGTGGATACAGGCATTATTAGATGAGTTGTGAACTTTTTGTTTACAAATTTACAATTGAGTATGCAAATGTATTAGCTTGTAAAAAACTAATATAAATACAAATTCTGAAGTGGATACTGCATTATTAGCTGAGTTGTGAACTTTTTGTTACAAATTTCATTATTAGCTGAAATAGTGAACTTTTTGTTTAAAATTTTACAATTGAGTATGCAAATGTATTAGCCTTGTAAAAACTAATATAAATACAAATTCTGAAGTGGATACAGCATTATTAGCTGAGTTGTGAACTTTTTGTTTACAAATTTACAATTGAGTATGCAAATGTATTAGCCTTGTAAAAACTAAATAAATACAAATTCTGAGTGGATACAGGCATTATTAGCTGAGTTGTGAACTTTTTGTTTACAAATTTACAATTGAGTATGCAAATGTATTAGCCTTGTAAAAACTTATATAAATACAAATTCTGCCGTGGATACAGGCATTATTAGCTGAGTTGTGAACTTTTTGTTTACAAATTTACAATTGAGTATGCAAATGTATTAGCCTTGTAAAAACTAATATAATACAAATTCTGCCGTGGATACAGGCATTATTAGCTGAGTTGTGAACGTTTTGTTTACAAATTTTACAATTGAGTATGCAAATTATTAGCCTTGTAAAAACTAATATAATACAAATTCTGAAGTGGATACAGGCATTATTAGCTGAGTTGTGAACTTTTTGTTTACAAATTTACAATTGAGTATGCAAATGTATTAGCCTGTAAAAAACTAATATAAATACAAATTCTGCCGTGGATACATCATTATTAGCGGAGTTGTGAACTTTTTGTTTACAAATTTACAATTGAGTATGCAAATGTATTAGCCTTGTAAAAACTAATATAAATACAAATTCTGAAGTGGATACAGGCATTATTAGCTGAGTTGTGAACTTTTTGTTTACAAATTTACAATTGAGTATGCAAATGTATTAGCCTTGTAAAAACTAATATAAATACAAATCTTACCATGGATACATGCATTATTAGCTGAGTTGTGAACTTTTTGTTTACAAATTTACAATTGAGTATGCAAATGTATTACCATGTTAAAAACTAATTTAAATACTAAATTCTGAAGTGGATACAGGCATTATTAGCTGAGTTGTGAACTTTTTGTTTACAAATTTACAATTGAGTATGCAAATGTATTAGGCTTGTAAAAACTAATATAATACAAATTCTGAAGTGGATACAGGCATTATTAGCTGAGTTGTGAACTTTTTGTTTACAAATTTACAATTGAGTATGCAAATGTATTAGCCTTGTAAAAACTAATATAAATACAAATTCTGAAGTGGATACAGGCATTATTAGCTGAGCTGTGAACTTTTTGTTTACAAATTTACAATTGAGTATGCAAATGTATTAGCCTTGTAAAAACGAATATAAATACAAATTCTGAAGTGGATACAGGCATTATTAGCTGAGTTGTGAACTTTTTGTTTACAATTTTACAATTGAGTATGCAAATGTATTAGCCTTGTAAAAACTAATATAAATACAAATTCTGCCGTGGATACATTCATTATTAGCTGAGTTGTGAACTTTTTGTTTACAAATTTACAATTGAGTATGCAAATGTATTAGCCTTGTAAAAACTAATATAAATACAAATTCTGAAGTGGATACAGGCATTATTAGCTGAGTTGTGACTTTTTGTTACAAATTTACAATTGAGTATGCAAATGTATTAGCTTGTAAAAACATAATATAAGTACAAATTCTAAGTGGATACAGGCATTATTAGCTGAGTTGTGAACTTTTTGTTTACAAATTTACAATTGTATGCAAATGTATTAGCCATGTAAAAACTAATATAAATACAAATTCTGAAGTGGATACAGGCATTATTAGCTGAGTTGTGAACTTTTTGTTTACAAATTACAATTGAGTATGCAAATGTATTAGCCTTGTAAAAACTAATATAAATACAAATTCTGAAGTGGATACAGGCATTATTAGCTGAGTTGTGAACTTTTGTTTACAAATTTACAATTGAGTATGCAAATGTATTAGCCTTGTAAAAAACTAATATAAATACAAATTCTGCCGTGGATACATGCATTATTAGCGGAGTTTGTGAACTTTTTGTTTACAAATTTACAATTGAGTATGCAAATGTATTAGCATGTAAAAACTAATATAAATACAAATTCTGCCGTGGATACAGGCATTATTATGTGAGTTGTGAACTTTTTGTTTACAAATTTACAATTGAGTATGCAAATGTATTAGCCTTGTAAAAACTAATATAAATACAAATTCTGAAGTGGATACAGGCATTATTAGCTGAGTTGTGAACTTTTTGTTTACAAATTACAATTGAGTATGCAATGTATTAGCCTTGTAAAAACTAATATAATACAAATTCTGCCGTGGATACATGCATTATTAGCGGAGTTGTGAACTTTTTGTTTACAAATTTACAATTGAGTATGCAAATGTATTAGCCTTGTAAAAACTAATATAAATACAAATTCTGAAGTGGATACAGGCATTATTAGCGGAGTGTGTGAATTTTTGTTTACAAATTTACAAATGAGTATGCAAATGTATTAGCCATGTAAAAACTAATATAAATACAAATTCTGAAGTGGATACAGGCATTATTAGCTGAGTTGTGAACTTTTTGTTTACAAATTTACAATTGAGTATGCAAATGTATTAGCCTTGTAAAAACTATAAAATACAAATTCTGAGTGGATACATGCATTATTAGCTGAGTTGTGAACTTTTTGTTTACAAATTTACAATTGAGTATGCAAATGTATTAGCCAGTAAAAACTAATATAAATACAAATTCTGAAGTGGATACAGGCATTATTAGCTGACTTGTGAACTTTTTGTTTACAAATTTACAATTGAGTATGCAAATGTATTAGCCGTGTAAAGACTAATATAAATACAAATTCTGAAGTGGATACAGGCATTATTAGCTGAGTTGTGAACTTTTTGTTTACAAATTTACAATTGATATGCAAATGTATTAGCCTTGTAAAAACTAATATAAATACAAATTCTGCCGTGGATACATGCATTATTAGGGATTTGTGAACTTTTGTTTACAAATTTACAATTGAGTATGCAAATGTATTAGCCTTGTTAAAAACTAATATAAATAAAAATTCTGCCGGGATACAGGCAATTATTAGCTGAGTTGTGAACTTTTTGTTTACAAATTTACAATTGAGTATGCAAATGTATTAGCCTTGTTAAAAACTAATATAAATACAAATTCTGCCGTGGATACATGCATTATTAGCGGAGTTGTGAACTTTTTGTTTACAAATTTACAATTGAGTATGCAAATGTATTAGCCATGTAAAAAACTAATATAAATACAATTCTGCCGTGGATACATGCATTATTAGCTGGAGTTGTAACTTTTTGTTTACAAATTTACAATTGAGTATGCAAATGTATTAGCCTTGTAAAAACTAATATAAATACAAATTCTGCCGTGGATACAGGCATTATTAGCTGAGTTGTGAACTTTTTGTTTCAAATTTACAATTGAGTATGCAAATGTATTAGCCTTGTAAAAACTAATATAAATACAAATTCTGC
>NW_027222708.1:0-4068 GCF_030179895.1 Drosophila kikkawai
GGCTAATACATTTGCATACTCAATTGTAAATTTGTAAACAAAAAGTTCACAACTCAGCTAATAATGCATGTATCCACTTCAGAATTTGTATTTATATTAGTTTTTTACAAGGCTAATACATTTGCATACTCAATTGTAAATTTGTAAACAAAAAGTTCACAACTCAGCTAATAATGCCTGTATCCACTTCAGAATTTGTATTTATATTAGTTTTTTACATGGCTAATACATTTGCATACTCAATTGTAAATTTGTAAACAAAAAGTCACAACTCCAGCTAATAATTCATGTATCTTCCACGGTAAGAATTTGTACTTATATTAGTTTTTACAAGGCTAATACATTTGCATACTCAATTGTAAATTTGTAAACAAAAAGTTCACAACTCCGCTAATAATTCCTGTATCCACTTCAGAAATTGTATTTATATTAGTTTTTACAAGGCTAATACATTTGCATACTCAATTGTAAATTTGTAAACAAAAAGTTCACAACTCAGCTAATAATGCCTGTCTCCACTTCTGAATCTGTATTTATATTAGTTTTTACATGGCTAATACATTTGCATACTCAATTGTAAATCTGTAAACAAAAAGTTCACAACTCCGCTAATAATGCATGTCCCACTTCAGAATTTGTATTTATATTAGTTTTACAAGGCTAATACATTTGCATACTCAATTGTAAATTTGTAAACAAAAAGTTTCACTCTCAGCTAATTGTAATTGTAAACAAAAAGTTCACAACTCAGGTAATAATGCATGTATCCACGGCAGAATTTGTATTTATATTAGTTTTTAACAAGGCTAATACATTTGCATACTCAATTGTAAATTTGTAAACAAAAGTTCACAACTCAGCTAATAATGCCTGTATCCACTTCAGAATTTGTATTTATATTAGTTTTTACAAGCTAATACATTTGCATACTCAATTGTAAATTTGTAAACAAAAAGTTCACAACTCAGCTAATAATGCATGTATCCATGGTAGAATTTGTAACTTATATTAGTTTTTTACAAGGCTAATACATTTGCATACTCAATTGTAAATTTGTAAACAAAAAGTTCACAACTCAGCTAATAATGCCTGTATCCACTTCAGAATTTGTATTTATATTAGTTTTTTACAAGGCTAATACATTTGCATACTCAATTGTAAATTTGTAAACAAAAAGTTCACAACTCAGCTAATAATGAATGTATCCACTTCAGAATTTGTATTTATATTAGTTTTTACAAGGCTAATACATTTGCATACTCAATTGTAAATTTGTAAACAAAAAGTTCACAACTCAGCTAATAATGCTGTATCCACTTCAGAATTTGTGTTTATATTAGTTTTTACAAGGCTAATACATTTGCATACTCAATTGTAATTTGTAAACAAAAAGTTCACAACTCCGCTATAATGCCTGTATCCACGGCAGAATTTGTATTTATATTAGTTTTTACATGGCTAATACATTTGCATACTCAATTGTAAATTTGTAAACAAAAGTTCACAACTCCAGCTAATAATGCCTTATCCACTTCAGAATTGTATTTATATTTAGTTTTTACAGGCTAATACATTTGCATACTCAATTGTAAATTTGTAAACAAAAAGTTCACAACTCAGCTAATATGAATGTATCCACGGCAGAATTTGTATTTATATTAGTTTTTTACAAGGCTAATACATTTGCATACTCAATTGTAAATTTGTAAACAAAAGTTCACAACTCAGCTAATAATGCCTGTATCCACTTCAGAATTTGTATTTATATTAGTTTTTACAAGGCTAATACATTTGCATACTCAATTGTAAATTTGTAAACAAAAAGTTCACAACTCAGCTAATAATGCCTGTATCCACTTCAGAATTTGTATTTATATTAGTTTTTACAAGGCTAATACATTGCATACTCAATTGTAAATTTGTAAACAAAAAGTTCACAACTCAGCTAATAATGCCTGTATCCACTTCAGAATTTGTATTTATATTAGTTTTTACAAGGCTAATACATACAATTGTAATTTGTAAACAAAAAGTTCACAACTCAGCTAATAATGCCTGTATCCACTTCAGAATTTGTATTTATATTAGTTTTTACAAGGCTAATACATTTGCATACTCAATTGTAATTTGTAAACAAAAAGTTCACAACTCAGCTAATAATCCTGTATCCACTTCAGAATTTGTATTATATTAGTTTTTACAAGGTAATACATTTGCATACTCAATTGTAAATTTGTAAACAAAAGTTCACAACTCAGCTAATAATGCCTGTATCCACTTCAGAATTTAGTATTTATATTAGTTTTTACATGGCTAATACATTTGCATACTCAATTGTAAATTTGTAAACAAAAAGTTCACAACTCAGCTAATAATGCATGTATCCACGGCAGAAATTTGTACTTATATTAGTTTTTACAAGGCTAATACATTTGCATACTCAATTGTAAATTGTGAACAAAAAGTTCACAACTCAGCTAATNATGCCTGTATCCACTTCAGAATTTGTATTTATATTAGTTTTTACAAGGCTAATACATTTGCATACTCAATTGTAAATTTGTAAACAAAAAGTTCACAACTCAGCTAATAATGCATGTATCCACTTCAGAATTTGTATTTATATTAGTTTTTACAAGGCTAATACATTTGCATACTCAATTGTAAATTTGTAAAAAAAGTTCACAACTCAGATAATAATGCCTGTATCCACTTCAGAATTTTTATTTATATTAGTTTTTACAAGGCTAAAACATTTGCATACTCAATTGTAAATTTGTAAACAAAAAGTTCACAACTCAGCTAATAATGCCTGTATTCGCTTCAGAATTTGTATTTATATTAGTTTTTACATGGCTAATACATTTGCATACTCAATTGTAAATTTGTAAACATAAAGTTCACAACTCCGCTAATAATGCATGTATCCACGGCAGAATTTGTATTTATATAAGTTTTTACAAGGCTAATACATTTGCATACTCAATTGTAAATTTGTAAACAAAAAGTTCACAACTCAGCTAATAATGCCTGTATCCACTTCAGAATTTGTATTTATATTAGTTTTTTTACAAGGCTAATACATTTGCATACTCAATTGTACATTTGTAAGCAAAAAGTTCACAACTCAGCTAAAAATTGATGTATCCACTTCAGAATTTGTATTTATATTAGTTTTTACATGGCTAATACATTTGCATACTCAATTGTAAATTTGTAAACAAAAAGTTCACATCTCATCTAAGCTAATAATGAAAATTTGTAAAACAAAAAAAAAAGTTCACAACTCAGCTAATAATGCATGTATCCACTTCAGAATTTGTATTTATATTAGTTTTTACAGGTCTAATACATTTGCATACTCAATTGTAAATTTGTAAACAAAAAGTTCACAACTCAGCTAATAATGCCTAAATCCACTTCAGAATTTAGTATTTATATTAGTTTTTACATGGCTAATACATTTGCATACTCAATTGTAAATTTGTAAACAAAAAGTTCACAACTCAGCTAATAATGCATGTATCCATTAGAATTTGTACTTATATTAGTTTTTACAAGGCTAATACATTTGCATACTCAATTGTAAATTTGTAAACAAAAAGTTCACAACTCAGCTAATAATGCCTGTATCCACTTCAGAATTTGTATTTATATTAGTTTTTACAAGGCTAATACATTTGCATACTCAATTGTAAATTTGTAAACAAAAAGTTCACAACTCAGCTAATAATGCCTGTATCCACTTCAGAATTTGTATTTATATTAGTTTTTACAAGGCTAATACATTTGCATACTCAATTGTAAATTTGTAAACAAAAAGTTCACAACTCCCGCTAATAATGAATGTATTTCCCTCACGCAGAATTTGTATTTATATTAGTTTTTTCACATGGCTAATACATTTGCAACTCAATTGTAAATTTGTAAACAAAAAGTTCCATCTCAGTTAATAATGAATTTGTAAACAAAAAGTTCACAACTCAGCTAATAATGCATGTATCCACTTCAGAATTAGTATTTATATTAGTTTTTACAAGGCTAATACATTTGCATACTCAATTGTAA
>NW_027222709.1:0-13846 GCF_030179895.1 Drosophila kikkawai
AATTTGTAATTATATTAGTTTTTACATGGCTAATACATTTGCATACTCAATTGTAAATTTGTAAACAAAAAGTTCACAACTCAGCTAATAATTCATGTATCCACTTCAGAATTTGTATTTATATTAGTTTTTACACGGCTAATACATTTGCATGCTCAATTGTAAAATTGTAAACAAATAGTTCACAACTCAGATAATAGTGCATATATCCACTTCAGAATTTGTAATTATATTAGTTTTTACATGGCTAATACATTTGCATACTCAATTGTAAATTTGTAAACAAAAAGTTCACAACTCAGCTATTAATGCATGTATCCACTTCAGAATTTTTATTTATATTAGTTTTTACAAGGTTAATACATTTGCATACTCAGGTATAAATTTGTAAACAAAAATTTCACAACTCAGCTAATAATGCCTGAATCCACTTCAGAATTAGTATTATATTAGTTTTTACACGGCTAATACATTTGCATACTCAATTGTAAATTTGTAAACAAAAAGTTCACAACTCAGCTAATAATGCCTGTATCCACTTCAGAATTAGTATTTATATTAGTTTTTACACGGCTAATACATTTGCATACTAAATTGTAAATTTGTAAACAAAAAGTTCACAACTCAGCTAATAATGCCTGTATCCACTTCAGAATTTGTATTTATATTAGTTTTTACAAGGCTAATACATTTCCATACTCAATTGTAAATTTGTAAACAAAAAGTGCACAACTCAGCTAATAATGCATGTATCCACTTCAGAATTTGTATTTATATTAGTTTTTACAAGGTTAATACATTTGCATACTCAATTGTAAATTTATAAACAAAAAGTTCACAACTCAGCTAATAATGCCTGTATCCACTTCAGAATTTGTATTTATATTAGTTTTTACAAGGCTAATACATTTTCATAATCAATAGTAAATTTATAAACAAAAAGTTCACAACTCAGCTAATAATGCCTGTATCCACTTCAGAATTAGTATTTATATTAGTTTTTATAGTTTTTACAATGTTAATACATTTGCATACTCAATTGTAAATTTGTAAACAAAAAGTTCACAACTCAGCTAATAATGCCTGTATCCACTTCAGAATTTGTATTTATATTAGTTTTTACACGGCTAATACATTTGCATACTCAATTGTAAATTTGTAAACAAAAAGTTCACAACTCAGCTAATAATGCATGTATCCATGGTAGAATTTGTACTTATATTAGTATTTACAATGCTAATACATTTGCATACTCAATTGTAAATTTGTAAACAAAAAGTTCACAGCTCAGCTAATAATGCATGTATCCACTTTAGAATTTATATTTAAATTAGTTCTTTCAATGCTAATACATTTGCATACTCAATTGTAAATTTATAAACAAAAAGTTCACAACTCAGATAATAGTGCATATATCCACTTCAGAGTTTGTAATTTTATTAGTTTTTACATGGCTAATACATTTGCATACTCAATTGTAAAATTGTAAACAAAAAGTTCACAACTCAGCTAATAATTCATGTATCCACTTCACAATTTGTAATTATATTAGTTTTGACAAGGTTAATACATTTGCATACTCAGGTATAAATTTGTAAACAAAAATTTCACAACTCAGCTAATAATTCATGTATCCACTTCAGAATTTGTATTTATATTAGTTTTTACATGGCTAATACATTTGCATACTCAATTGTAAATTTGTAAACAAAAAGTTCACAACTCAGCTAATAATTCATGTATCCACTTCAGAATTTGTATTTATATTAGTTTTTACACGGCTAATACATTTGCATGCTCAATTGTAAATTTGTAAACAAAAAGTTCACAACTCAGATAATAGTGCATATATCCACTTCAGAATTTGTAATTTTATTAGTTTTTACATGGCTAATACATTTGCATACTCAATTGTAAAATTGTAAACAAAAAGTTCACAGCTCAGCTAATAATTCATGTATCCACTTCAGAATTTGTAATTATATTAGTTTTTACATGGCTAATACATTTGCATACTCAATTGTAAATTTGTAAACAAAAAGTTCACAACTCAGCTAATAATTCATGTATCCACTTCAGAATTTGTATTTATATTAGTTTTTACACGGCTAATACATTTGCATGCTCAATTGTAAAATTGTAAACAAATAGTTCACAACTCAGATAATAGTGCATATATCCACTTCAGAATTTGTAATTATATTAGTTTTTACATGGCTAATACATTTGCATACTCAATTGTAAATTTGTAAACAAAAAGTTCACAACTCAGCTATTAATGCATGTATCCACTTCAGAATTTTTATTTATATTAGTTTTTACAAGGTTAATACATTTGCATACTCAGGTATAAATTTGTAAACAAAAATTTCACAACTCAGCTAATAATGCCTGAATCCACTTCAGAATTAGTATTATATTAGTTTTTACACGGCTAATACATTTGCATACTCAATTGTAAATTTGTAAACAAAAAGTTCACAACTCAGCTAATAATGCCTGTATCCACTTCAGAATTAGTATTTATATTAGTTTTTACACGGCTAATACATTTGCATACTAAATTGTAAATTTGTAAACAAAAAGTTCACAACTCAGCTAATAATGCCTGTATCCACTTCAGAATTTGTATTTATATTAGTTTTTACAAGGCTAATACATTTCCATACTCAATTGTAAATTTGTAAACAAAAAGTGCACAACTCAGCTAATAATGCATGTATCCACTTCAGAATTTGTATTTATATTAGTTTTTACAAGGTTAATACATTTGCATACTCAATTGTAAATTTATAAACAAAAAGTTCACAACTCAGCTAATAATGCCTGTATCCACTTCAGAATTTGTATTTATATTAGTTTTTACAAGGCTAATACATTTTCATAATCAATAGTAAATTTATAAACAAAAAGTTCACAACTCAGCTAATAATGCCTGTATCCACTTCAGAATTAGTATTTATATTAGTTTTTATAGTTTTTACAATGTTAATACATTTGCATACTCAATTGTAAATTTGTAAACAAAAAGTTCACAACTCAGCTAATAATGCCTGTATCCACTTCAGAATTTGTATTTATATTAGTTTTTACACGGCTAATACATTTGCATACTCAATTGTAAATTTGTAAACAAAAAGTTCACAACTCAGCTAATAATGCATGTATCCATGGTAGAATTTGTACTTATATTAGTATTTACAATGCTAATACATTTGCATACTCAATTGTAAATTTGTAAACAAAAAGTTCACAGCTCAGCTAATAATGCATGTATCCACTTTAGAATTTATATTTAAATTAGTTCTTTCAATGCTAATACATTTGCATACTCAATTGTAAATTTATAAACAAAAAGTTCACAACTCAGATAATAGTGCATATATCCACTTCAGAGTTTGTAATTTTATTAGTTTTTACATGGCTAATACATTTGCATACTCAATTGTAAAATTGTAAACAAAAAGTTCACAACTCAGCTAATAATTCATGTATCCACTTCACAATTTGTAATTATATTAGTTTTGACAAGGTTAATACATTTGCATACTCAGGTATAAATTTGTAAACAAAAATTTCACAACTCAGCTAATAACGCCTGAATCCACTTCAGAATTAGTATTATATTAGTTTTTACATGGCTAATACATTTGCATGCTCAATTGTAAAATTGTAAACAAATAGTTCACAACTCAGATAATAGTGCATATATCCACTTCAGAAAAGTTCACAACTCAGATAATAGTGCATATATCCACTTCAGAATTTGTAATTATATTAGTTTTTACATGGCTAATACATTTGCATACTCAATTGTAAATTTGTAAACAAAAAGTTCACAACTCAGCTAATAATTCATGTATCCACTTCAGAATTTGTATTTATATTAGTTTTTACACGGCTAATACATTTGCATGCTCAATTGTAAATTTGTAAACAAAAAGTTCACAGCTCAGCTAATAATGCCTGTATCCACTTCAAAATTTGTATTTATATTAGTTTTTACACGGCTATTACATTTGCATGCTCAATTGTAAAATTGTAAACAAAAAGTTCACAACTCAGATAATAGTGCATATATCCACTTCAGAGTTTGTAATTTTATTAGTTTTTACATGGCTAATACATTTGCATACTCAATTGTAAAATTGTAAACAAAAAGTTCACAACTCAGCTAATAATTCATGTATCCACTTCAGAATTTGTATTTATATTAGTTTTTACACGGCTAATACATTTGCATGCTCAATTGTAAATTTGTAAACAAAAAGTTCACAACTCAGATAATAGTGCATATATCCACTTCAGAGTTTGTAATTTTATTAGTTTTTACATGGCTAATACATTTGCATACTCAATTGTAAAATTGTAAACAAAAAGTTCACAACTCAGCTAATAATTCATGTATCCACTTCAGAATTTGTATTTATATTAGTTTTTACACGGCTAATACATTTGCATGCTCAATTGTAAATTTGTAAACAAAAAGTTCACAACTCAGATAATAGTGCATATATCCACTTCAGAGTTTGTAATTTTATTAGTTTTTACATGGCTAATACATTTGCATACTCAATTGTAAAATTGTAAACAAAAAGTTCACAACTCAGCTAATAATTCATGTATCCACTTCACAATTTGTACTTATATTAGTATTTACAATGCTAATACATTTGCATACTCAATTGTAAATTTGTAAACAAAAAGTTCACAGCTCAGCTAATAATGCATGTATCCACTTTAGAATTTATATTTAAATTAGTTCTTTCAATGCTAATACATTTGCATACTCAATTGTAAATTTATAAACAAAAAGTTCACAACTCAGATAATAGTGCATATATCCACTTCAGAGTTTGTAATTTTATTAGTTTTTACATGGCTAATACATTTGCATACTCAATTGTAAAATTGTAAACAAAAAGTTCACAACTCAGCTAATAATTCATGTATCCACTTCACAATTTGTAATTATATTAGTTTTGACAAGGTTAATACATTTGCATACTCAGGTATAAATTTGTAAACAAAAATTTCACAACTCAGCTAATAACGCCTGAATCCACTTCAGAATTAGTATTATATTAGTTTTTACATGGCTAATACATTTGCATGCTCAATTGTAAAATTGTAAACAAATAGTTCACAACTCAGATAATAGTGCATATATCCACTTCAGAAAAGTTCACAACTCAGATAATAGTGCATATATCCACTTCAGAATTTGTAATTATATTAGTTTTTACATGGCTAATACATTTGCATACTCAATTGTAAATTTGTAAACAAAAAGTTCACAACTCAGCTAATAATTCATGTATCCACTTCAGAATTTGTATTTATATTAGTTTTTACACGGCTATTACATTTGCATGCTCAATTGTAAAATTGTAAACAAAAAGTTCACAACTCAGATAATAGTGCATATATCCACTTCAGAGTTTGTAATTTTATTAGTTTTTACATGGCTAATACATTTGCATACTCAATTGTAAAATTGTAAACAAAAAGTTCACAACTCAGCTAATAATTCATGTATCCACTTCAGAATTTGTATTTATATTAGTTTTTACACGGCTAATACATTTGCATGCTCAATTGTAAATTTGTAAACAAAAAGTTCACAACTCAGATAATAGTGCATATATCCACTTCAGAGTTTGTAATTTTATTAGTTTTTACATGGCTAATACATTTGCATACTCAATTGTAAAATTGTAAACAAAAAGTTCACAACTCAGCTAATAATTCATGTATCCACTTCACAATTTGTACTTATATTAGTATTTACAATGCTAATACATTTGCATACTCAATTGTAAATTTGTAAACAAAAAGTTCACAGCTCAGCTAATAATGCATGTATCCACTTTAGAATTTATATTTAAATTAGTTCTTTCAATGCTAATACATTTGCATACTCAATTGTAAATTTATAAACAAAAAGTTCACAACTCAGATAATAGTGCATATATCCACTTCAGAGTTTGTAATTTTATTAGTTTTTACATGGCTAATACATTTGCATACTCAATTGTAAAATTGTAAACAAAAAGTTCACAACTCAGCTAATAATTCATGTATCCATTTCAGAATTTGTATTTATATTAGTTTTTACACGGCTAATACATTTGCATGCTCAATTGTAAATTTGTAAACAAAAAGTTCACAACTCAGATAATAGTGCATATATCCACTTCAGAGTTTGTAATTTTATTAGTTTTTACATGGCTAATACATTTGCATACTCAATTGTAAAATTGTAAACAAAAAGTTCACAACTCAGCTAATAATTCATGTATCCACTTCACAATTTGTAATTATATTAGTTTTTACAAGGTTAATACATTTGCATACTCAGGTATAAATTTGTAAACAAAAATTTCACAACTCAGCTAATAATGCCTGAATCCACTTCAGAATTAGTATTATATTAGTTTTTACATGGCTAATACATTTGCATGCTCAATTGTAAAATTGTAAACAAATAGTTCACAACTCAGATAATAGTGCATATATCCACTTCAGAATTTGTAATTATATTAGTTTTTACATGGCTAATACATTTGCATACTCAATTGTAAATTTGTAAACAAAAAGTTCACAGCTCAGCTAATAATGCCTGTATCCACTTCAGAATTAGTATTTATATTAGTTTTTACACGGCTATTACATTTGCATGCTCAATTGTAAAATTGTAAAATTGTAAACAAAAAGTTCACAACTCAGATAATAGTGCATATATCCATTTCAGAATTTGTAATTATTTTAGTTTTTACATGGCTAATACATTTGCATACTCAATTGTAAATTTGTAAACAAAAAGTTCACAACTCAACTAATAATTCATGTATCCACTTCAGAATTTGTATTTATATTAGTTTTTACACGGCTAATACATTTGCATGCTCAATTGTAAAATTGTAAACAAATAGTTCACAACTCAGATAATAGTGCATATATCCACTTCAGAATTTGTAATTATATTAGTTTTTACATGGCTAATACATTTGCATACTCAATTGTAAATTTGTAAACAAAAAGTTCACAACTCAGCTATTAATGCATGTATCCACTTCAGAATTTTTATTTATATTAGTTTTTACAAGGTTAATACATTTGCATACTCAGGTATAAATTTGTAAACAAAAATTTCACAACTCAGCTAATAATGCCTGAATCCACTTCAGAATTAGTATTATATTAGTTTTTACACGGCTAATACATTTGCATACTCAATTGTAAATTTGTAAACAAAAAGTTCACAACTCAGCTAATAATGCCTGTATCCACTTCAGAATTAGTATTTATATTAGTTTTTACACGGCTAATACATTTGCATACTAAATTGTAAATTCGTAAACAAAAAGTTCACAACTCAGCTAATAATGCCTGTATCCACTTCAGAATTTGTATTTATATTAGTTTTTACAAGGCTAATACATTTGCATACTCAATTGTAAATTTGTAAACAAAAAGTGCACAACTCAGCTAATAATGCATGTATCCACTTCAGAATTTGTATTTATATTAGTTTTTACAAGGTTAATACATTTGCATACTCAATTGTAAATTTATAAACAAAAAGTTCACAACTCAGCTAATAATGCCTGTATCCACTTCAGAATTTGTATTTATATTAGTTTTTACAAGGCTAATACATTTTCATAATCAATAGTAAATTTATAAACAAAAAGTTCACAACTCAGCTAATAATGCCTGTATCCACTTCAGAATTAGTATTTATATTAGTTTTTATAGTTTTTACAAAGTTAATACATTTGCATACTCAATTGTAAATTTGTAAACAAAAAGTTCACAACTCAGCTAATAATGCCTGTATCCACTTCAGAATTTGTATTTATATTAGTTTTTACAAGGCTAATACATTTGCATACTCAATTGTAAATTTGTAAACAAAAAGTTCACAACTCAGCTAATAATGCATGTATCCATGGTAGAATTTGTACTTATATTAGTTTTTATATGGTTAATACATTTGCATACTCAATTGTAAATTTGTAAACAAAAAGTTCACAGCTCAGCTAATAATGCATGTATCCACTTTAGAATTTATATTTAAATTAGTTCTTTCAATGCTAATACATTTGCATACTCAATTGTAAATTTGTAAACAAAAAGTTCACAACTCAGCTAATATTTCATGTATCCACTTCACAATTTGTAATTATATTAGTTTTTACAAGGTTAATACATTTGCATACTCAGGTATAAATTTGTAAACAAAAATTTCACAACTCAGCTAATAATGCCTGAATCCACTTCAGAATTAGTATTATATTAGTTTTTACATGGCTAATACATTTGCATGCTCAATTGTAAAATTGTAAACAAATAGTTCACAACTCAGATAATAGTGCATATATCCACTTCAGAATTTGTAATTATATTAGTTTTTACATGGCTAATACATTTGCATACTCAATTGTAAATTTGTAAACAAAAAGTTCACAACTCAGCTAATATTCCTGTATCCACTTCAGAATTTGTATTTATATTAGTTTTTACACGGCTATATAGTGCATATATCCACTTCAGAATTTGTAATTTTATTAGTTTTTACATGGCTAATACATTTGCATACTCAATTGTAAAATTGTAAACAAAAAGTTCACAACTCAGCTAATAATTCATGTATCCACTTCAGAATTTGTAATTATATTAGTTTTTACATGGCTAATACATTTGCATACTCAATTGTAAATTTGTAAACAAAAAATTCACAACTCAGCTAATAATGCATGTATCCACTTCAGAATTTGTATTTATATTAGTTTATACTAGGTTAATACATTTGCATACTCAGGTATAAATGTGTAAACAAAAATTTCACACCTCAGCTAATAATGCCTGAATCCACTTCAGAATTTGTATTTATATTAGTTTTTACAAGGCTAATACATTTGCATACTCAATTGTAAATTTGTAAACAAAAAGTTCACAGCTCAGCTAATAATGCCTGTATCCACTTCAAAATTTGTATTTATATTAGTTTTTACACGGCTATTACATTTGCATGCTCAATTGTAAAATTGTAAACAAAAAGTTCACAACTCAGATAATAGTGCATATATCCATTTCAGAATTTGTAATTATTTTAGTTTTTACATGGCTAATACATTTGCATACTCAATTGTAAATTTGTAAACAAAAAGTTCACAACTCAACTAATAATTCATGTATCCACTTCAGAATTTGTATTTATATTAGTTTTTACACGGCTAATACATTTGCATGCTCAATTGTAAAATTGTAAACAAATAGTTCACAACTCAGATAATAGTGCATATATCCACTTCAGAATTTGTAATTATATTAGTTTTTACATGGCTAATACATTTGCATACTCAATTGTAAATTTGTAAACAAAAAGTTCACAACTCAGCTATTAATGCATGTATCCACTTCAGAATTTGTAATTATATTAGTTTTTACAAGGTTAATACATTTGCATACTCAGGTATAAATTTGTAAACAAAAATTTCACAACTCAGCTAATAATGCCTGAATCCACTTCAGAATTAGTATTATATTAGTTTTCACACGGCTAATACATTTGCATACTCAATTGTAAATTTGTAAACAAAAAGTTCACAGCTCAGCTAATAATGCCTGTATCCACTTCAAAATTTGTATTTATATTAGTTTTTACAAGGCTAATACATTTGCATACTCAATTGTAAATTTGTAAACAAAAAGTGCACAACTCCGCTAATAATGCATGTATCCACTTCAGAATTTGTATTTACATATATTAGTTTTTACAAGGTTAATACATTTGCATACTCAATTGTAAATTTGTAAACAAAAAGTTCACAACTCAGCTAATAATGCCTGTATCCACTTCAGAATTAGTATTTATATTAGTTTTCACACGGCTAATACATTTGCATACTCAATTGTAAATTTGTAAACAAAAAGTTCACAACTCAGCTAATAATGCCTGTATCCACTTCAGAATTTGTATTTATATTAGTTTTTACAAGGCTAATACATTTGCATACTCAATTGTAAATTTGTAAACAAAAAGTTCACAGCTCAGCTAATAATGCCTGTATCCACTTCAAAATTTGTATTTATATTAGTTTTTACACGGCTATTACATTTGCATGCTCAATTGTAAAATTGTAAACAAAAAGTTCACAACTCAGATAATAGTGCATATATCCATTTCAGAATTTGTAATTATTTTAGTTTTTACATGGCTAATACATTTGCATACTCAATTGTAAATTTGTAAACAAAAATTTCACAACTCAGCTAATAATGCCTGAATCCACTTCAGAATTTGTATTATATTAGTTTTTACACGGCTAATACATTTGCATACTCAATTGTAAATTTGTAAACAAAAAGTTCACAACTCAGCTAATAATGCCTGTATCCACTTCAGAATTAGTATTTATATTAGTTTTTACACGGCTAATACATTTGCATACTAAATTGTAAATTTGTAAACAAAAAGTTCACAACTCAGCTAATAATGCCTGTATCCACTTCAGAATTTGTATTTATATTAGTTTTTACAAGGCTAATACATTTGCATACTCAATTGTAAATTTGTAAACAAAAAGTGCACAACTCAGCTAATAATGCATGTATCCACTTCAGAATTTGTATTTATATTAGTTTTTACAAGGTTAATACATTTGCATACTCAATTGTAAATTTATAAACAAAAAGTTCACAACTCAGCTAATAATGCCTGTATCCACTTCAGAATTTGTATTTATATTAGTTTTTACAAGGCTAATACATTTTCATAATTAATAGTAAATTTATAAACAAAAAGTTCACAACTCAGCTAATAATGCCTGTATCCACTTCAGAATTAGTATTTATATTAGTTTTTATAGTTTTTACAAAGTTAATACATTTGCATACTCAATTGTAAATTTGTAAACAAAAAGTTCACAACTCAGCTAATAATGCCTGTATCCACTTCAGAATTTGTATTTATATTAGTTTTTACAAGGCTAATACATTTGCATACTCAATTGTAAATTTGTAAACAAAAAGTTCACAACTCAGCTAATAATGCATGTATCCATGGTAGAATTTGTACTTATATTAGTTTTTACATGGCTAATACATTAGCATACTCAATTGAAAATTTGTAAACAAAAAGTTCACAGCTCAGCTAATAATGCATGTATCCACTTAAGAATTTGTGTTTATATTAGTTTTTACACGGCAATTACATTTGCATACTCAATTGTAAAAATTGTAAACAAAAAGTTCACATCTCAGCTAATAATGCCTGAATCCACGGCAGAATTTGTACTTATATTATAATGCATTTATCCACTTTAGAATTTGTATTTATATTAGTTTTTACACGGCTAATACATTTGCATACTCAATTGTAAAAATTGTAAACAAAAAGTTCACATCTCAGCTAATAATGAAATTTGTAAACAAAAAGTTCACAACTCAGCTAATAATGCATGTATCCACGGCATAAATTGTACTTATATTATTTTTTACATGGCTAATACATTTGCATACTCAAATGTAAATTTGTAAACAAAAAGTTCACAACTCAGCTATTAATGCACTTCAGAATTTGTAATTATATTAGTTTTTACAAGGTTAATACATTTGCATACTCAGGTATAAATTTGTAAACAAAAATTTCACAACTCAGCTAATAATGCCTGAATCCACTTCAGAATTAGTATTATATTAGTTTTTACACGGCTAATACATTTGCATACTCAATTGTAAATTTGTAAACAAAAAGTTCACAACTCAGCTAATAATGCCTGTATCCACTTCAGAATTTGTATTTATATTAGTTTTTACAAGGCTAATACATTTGCATACTCAATAGTAAATTTGTAAACAAAAAGTGCACAACTCAGCTAATAATGCATGTATCCACTTCAGAATTTGTATTTATATTAGTTTTTACAAGGTTAATACATTTGCATACTCAATTGTAAATTTATAAACAAAACGTTCACAACTCAGCTAATAATGCCTGTATCCAATTCAGAATTTGTATTTATATTAGTTTTTACAAGGCTAATACATTTTCATAATCAATAGTGAATTTATAAACAAAAAGTTCACAACTCAGCTAATAATGCCTGTATCCACTTCAGAATTAGTATTTATATTAGTTTTTATAGTTTTTACAAAGTTAATACATTTGCATACTCAATTGTAAATTTGTAAACAAAAGTTCACAACTCAGCTAATAATGCCTGAATCCACTTCAGAATTTGTATTTATATTAGTTTTTACAAGGCTAATACATTTGCATACTCAATTGTAAATTTGTAAACAAAAAGTTCACAGCTCAGCTAATAATGCCTGTATCCACTTCAAAATTTGTATTTATATTAGTTTTTACACGGCTATTACATTTGCATGCTCAATTGTAAAATTGTAAACAAAAAGTTCACAACTCAGATAATAGTGCATATATCCATTTCAGAATTTGTAATTATTTTAGTTTTTACATGGCTAATACATTTGCATACTCAATTGTAAATTTGTAAACAAAAAGTTCACAACTCAACTAATAATTCATGTATCCACCTCACAATTTGTATTTATATTAGTTTTTACACGGCTAATACATTTGCATGCTCAATTGTAAAATTGTAAACAAATAGTTCACAACTCAGATAAAAGTGCATATATCCACTTCAGAATTTGTAATTATATTAGTTTTTACATGGCTAATACATTTGCATACTCAATTGTAAATTTGTAAACAAAAAGTTCACAACTCAGCTATTAATGCATGTATCCACTTCAGAATTTGTAATTATATTAGTTTTTAATAATGCCTGAATCCACTTCAGAATTTGTATTTATATTAGTTTTTACAAGGCTAATACATTTGCATACTCAATTGTAAATTTGTAAACAAAAAGTTCACAGCTCAGCTAATAATGCCTGTATCCACTTCAAAATTTGTATTTATATTAGTTTTTACACGGCTATTACATTTGCATGCTCAATTGTAAAATTGTAAACAAAAAGTTCACAACTCAGATAATAGTGCATATATCCATTTCAGAATTTGTAATTATTTTAGTTTTTACA
This sequence comes from Drosophila kikkawai, assembly GCF_030179895.1. Lineage (NCBI taxonomy): Eukaryota > Metazoa > Arthropoda > Insecta > Diptera > Drosophilidae > Drosophila > Drosophila kikkawai. Next base: position 13,081 of record NW_027222709.1, read on the forward strand.
TGGCTAATACATTTGCATACTCAATTGTAAATTTGTAAACAAAAAGTTCACATCTCAGCTAATAATGCCTGAATCCACGGCAGAATTTGTACTTATATTATAATGCATATATCCACTTTAGAATTTGTATTTATATTAGTTTTTACACGGCTAATACATTTGCATACTCAATTGTAAAAATTGTAAACAAAAAGTTCACATCTCAGCTAATAATGAAATTTGTAAACAAAAAGTTCACAACTCAGCTAATAATACATGTATCCACGGCATAAATTGTACTTATATTATTTTTTACATGGCTAATACATTTGCATACTCAAATGTAAATTTGTAAACAAAAAGTTCACAGCTCAGCTAATAATGCATGTATCCACGGCAGAATTTATATTTAAATTAGTTCTTACAATGCTAATACATTTGCATACTCAATTGTAAATTTGTAAACAAATAGTTCACAACTCAGATAATAGTGCATATATCCACTTCAGAATTGTTGTATTATATTAGTTTTTACATGGCTAATACATTTGCATACTCAATTGTAAATTTGTAAACAAAAAGTTCACAACTCAGTACTAATGCATGTATCCACTTCAGAATTTGTATTTATATTAGTTTTTACAAGGTTAATACATTTGCATACTCAATTGTAAATTGTAAATAAAAAGTTCACAACTCAGCTAATAATGCCTGTAATCCACTTCAGAATTTGTATTTATATTAGTTTTTACAAGGCTAATACATTTTCATAATCAATAGTAAATTT